>NC_080168.1:80908633-81208633 GCF_950295315.1 Erinaceus europaeus | reverse complement strand
AGATTTTTAAAAATTTTTCATATTAACAGTTTGTTATAAGATTACAATGTGTAGTTCCACACCACACCCTGTATCCCCACCCTCCCACTGCAGTAATAGAACAGATTTATCAATAGTATTCTAATTTTTGTTGCCTGCAATAGACATTGTCTTCATAAGTATAGCTTTTGCTATGAGCTGTAATTCCACTTTATTACATATCAGACATTTTTTTTTAAACCAGTGCACTGCTCAGCTCTGGCTTTTGCTGTAGGGGGATTGAAGCTGGGACCTGGAAGCCTCAGGCATGAAAGTTTGTTTGTATAACCATTATGCTATCTCCCCCACCTAGACATTAACATATCAGAAACAAAGTTTTTATTCATTAACCCTGCTCCTCTACCACACTATATCATTAGTCATTTAAACCAAAAATATAAAGAAAAAAAACGGAGAATAATTGCTATATTTGATAGAGATAGAGTGAAATTCAGAGCAGGGAGGGAGATAGAAAGAGAAAGAGATATCTGTAGTACTGCTTCACTGCTCATGAAGCCTCCCTCCCTACAAGTGGGTATTGAGGACTTGAACCCATGTCCTTGCATATGATAATGTGTATGCTCAACCAGGGATGCCACCACCTACCCGCCATTCTCCAGTTCTTAATTTCTTTCAACCAATAATTATATTTACTACCTCATCGCAGCTATATCAGCAAGTCCTGTTAACTCTTCTTCCCAACAGTATGCATGGTATTGCCCCAGCCCAGCCTCTGTCATCTGTGGGCTTCCCCGCCTTCTTAGTCTTCCTGCTTCCACTCTAGATCCCTAGTCCATTCTTTCCTGCTTTACAATAGATCTCCCCCCCATTTAAAAAAATATATGATTAATAGTGAGTTACAAGATTATAAGATCACCATGTATAGTTCCATACAACACCCACCATCAAAGTTCTGTATCCCCACCCTCTCACCTCCCAAAGATAACTGCCATATTTTTCACAAAGCCTTAGAAACAGTTTGCTTGCTTTTGCTTTTGTTTGTTTTTGCAAGTTCATGAGTATTAGTTCTCTAGATTATGAGATATGAGTGAATACATCTAGTAATTGTCTCTCATCTCTACTTATTTTGCTAAACATAATCACCTCCAGTTCCATCCATTTTGTCCCAAAGGACACAAAATTGTCATTTTTGATTACAGAGTAGTATTGCAATAAATTTTTATAGGTAGCCAGAGAGTTTTGTAAAGCATATATTAGACCAAGTTAATTTCTTACTTTAAACTCCAAAGATGTACCTACAAAATCGCTTGAAATAGCTCAGTTGGATCATATGTTCCTTTGTCATGTGTACAACCCAGATTGGAGCCCAGCCCCCACCACACTGAAGGAAGCTTTGGTGCTGTGGTCTTTTTCATATTCTCTCTATACCTCTCTACGTCTGTTTCAAACAAAAATTAAAAGTAATCAATAAAAAACTCTCCACAGATTTCTTACCACACTTAAAAACCAAACTTTCTACCTTAATTCTACAAAACTGTATATGATACATTCCCTGCCTTCCTCTCTACTTACCTCATTTCACTTCTTTCGCTATTTCTCCCTGTACATTCCAACCACACTGACCTTATTTCTTCTCTAATATACCAAACTAGTTCTTGCTTTGAAGCCTTTGTACTGTTAGTTTCCTTTGCCTGGATGGCCCTGTCCCTCCCCTGACCACTTATCTAAAGTAAAGTAAATTAAATAGTGGAGGTTAGGTGTTGACACACCCAGTTGAGTGTACATGTTACCAAGCACAAGTACCTAGGTTCAAGCTCCTGGTTCCCACCTACAGAGGGAAGCTTCACAAGTGGTGAAGCAGTGATGTAGGTGCCTTTCTCTCTCTCTCTCTCTCTCTCGCCTCCAGGGTTATTATTACCAAGGCTTGGTGCCTGCACTACAAATCCACTGCTCCTGTGACCATTTTTGGATTTTTTTTTTTTTTTTTTTTTGAGATACGACAGGGGTGCATAAGATAGGGAGAGAAAAAGATACCTGCAGACCTGCTTCACCACTTGTGAAGCACCCCACCCCCCACAAGTGTAGAGCCAGGCACTCAAACCAAGATCCTTATGTGGGTCCTCGTGCTTCATACTATCTGCACAGAACCTGGGTAGCCACCACCCGGTCCCCTTTATCTCCCTCTCTATCTCCCTTTTCCCTCTCTCACTTCCTTCCTTTCAATTTCTCTCAGTATCTATCCAATAAAGTGGTTTTGTTGTTGTTGTTGTTTTGCCTCCAGGGTTATTGCTTGGGCTTGGTCCTAGCACCAACAATCCACAGCTCCTGGAGGCCATTTTTTTCCCATTTTTGTTGCCCTTGTTGTTGTTATTACTGTTGTTATTGTTGTTGGATAGTACTGAGAGAAATGGAGAGAGGAGGAGAGAAAGACACCTGCAGACCTGCTTCACCGCTTGTCAATGAACCCCCCTGCAGGTGGGGAGCCAAGAGCTCACCCAGGATCCTTACGCTGGTCCTTGCACTTTGCACAACATGCACTTAACCCATGCACTACTTCCCTGGCCCCCAATGTAAATATTTTTTAACAAGTAAATTAAGTAGTCACCGTCTATAATGCAACTGTTTTCTTGTCTTCAGTGTTATATCACATTTCGGTATATGACATTATCTATTCATTGTTTCTCCCCCATCAGACACACTCTCACTAAAATATGAAGATAGGAAGGCAGTGACCCTGTCATTCTTATTATTGTATCCCCAGCATCTGGAATGCTGAACACCAGGTGTATCATAGATATGCAGTAGGTATTGTATGAGTAAACTGTTAAAAAGTTTGGTTAAACGGTTATAGTGATATCAATGCTTCCCTTAATAGTGGCATTAAAATTGAAAGAATTAATGCAATTAATATCATGATAACAGAGTTCTCCGTTTCTCCCTTGTTTATGTTTTAGATATGAAGCCCCACAGATTGCCTTACGCTGTGGGATTATGTTGAGAGAATGTATTCGACATGAACCACTTGCCAAAATCATCCTCTTTTCCAATCAATTCAGAGATTTCTTTAAGTATGTGGAGTTGTTAACATTTGATATTGCTTCAGATGCCTTTGCTACTTTTAAGGTAATATTTTTAATCAACTAGGTCATTTAGTTTTAGCATTTTGTAACAGCTCACTTCTGGAAAGGCAGTTTTATTTATTTTTTTTTAATAAAATTCTGTTTCTTAGAGTGTAGCCAATGATGTGATGTAAAAAGGTGTCAGTAATAGAATACAATTGTTAATTCATCCTATTGAATTGTGGAAGCAACTCAAAATACTCATCACAAGCTCACACGAAATGAACCTCAGTATATAAAGGAGAGAAGGAATATGTGGTACTGTGCATAGGATGTTTTCATTTATGTTAAAACCAAAGGGTATAAACTGTCACTTAAGCTACCTGGTCACTGAATGCCTTAGAAATATGCTTGAGAAACTCAAACAGTGGTTGTCTCCAGGGAAAGGAACAGGGTAATGAAGGAGAATTATATAACCTCTTTGAATATAAAGGGATCACATTTTACTGGTGTGGAAAAATTTTAATTCCAATATGGTGAAACAAAATACTGGTTATATTGTTTTTTCAGCATAGACTATATAATTATTAATGTATTATTACCTTATTATGTGGGAAATACATTTTTGAAATTTTAAATTTAATTGTAGTAAAATAGACATAACACTATCCTTACTATTTTTTAGCATGTAGCTCAACAGTGTTAAATATATTCATATTGTTTTAAAACCAATTTCTAGAACATCTTTTGTTTGTTTTGTTTTTCCTTTTGTTGCCTTTTTTTAAAAATTGTTGTTATTGTTGTTATTGTTGTCGTCGTTCGGTAAGACAGAGAGAAATGGCAGGGGGGGAGAGAAAGACAGATATCTGAGATAGATATCTACAGATATCTATCTTTTTCTCCCCCTCTCTGTCTTCCCCTCCTTTCTCCATTTCTCTTTGTCCTATCTAACAATGACAACATCAATAACAACAATAATAACTACAACAATAAAAAAACACAAGGGCAACAAAAGGGAAAATAAATAAATATTTAAAAATAAAAAAAACAAGTCTATTCAATCCTTTACATAATTAAAACCTACCTCTTCTGTTTTAAATAATATAAATATGTAATTTTTGCTTAGTTGTCATCCATATGTGACTTTTAATTTTATTTTTACCAGAGCACTGCTTGGCTCTAGTTTATGGTGAATTGAACCAGGGATGTTGGAACCTCAAGCATGAAAGTCTTTTTGCATAAACATTATGCCCTGTTTGTACATATTACCTTAAATGCATATTTCAGCAATATTGTTATAAAGCATGATAGCCTAATATTAACAAATACTTTAACTGTATTATATTATGTAAATTACTTGAAAGTTACCTATGACCTAGATTATAGTTCTTTTTAATAGTTTTCCAGAAGTGAGAAAGGTGAGAGCAATATTTTACTATGCATACTATATTGAAAACATTATGTTCTCTATAGACCATAGAGACCAAGTCTGTTCCACTTCTGAGATTTCATCTGTTAATCTTAGTTCACATGGTGGCAGGAAGTGCGACAGTATAAGGAAGCAGAGTCAGAAAGGGCAAGATGTAGTAGCAGAAATGGGGGAACCTCAGGAGAAAAAGAAAATCTGGACAGCGAGAAAGTGAGAGAGAGGACAGACAGACAGTGCGGTTCCAGTGAAGGCAGGGACTATAGGCTGGGTAGCAAGAAAGGCTTGCTATGACCAAGCATAAGGGGATAAGGTGATCTTCCACCTTGAAGATAACCTGCTTAAGGGGTAGGCAAGGCTGGACATCTGTAGGAACACAAAGAGGAGAACTGAATTGGCAGGAAGCCCTGTGTAAAGAGAGCCCTCACTTTTGTGTAAGCAAATGAGATATTCCAGTTTAGGAACACAGTTGAATTACCTGAGGCTGGAGGAAAGGATTTCTGTTCCATCACTCCCCAAAAGCCTCAGCTGAGCCTGAAATAAAAAGCAAATCAGTCCCCCTCAGGTCTTTCTCTACCTTCATGCTTGAGGCGCTGAGAGGCTGTACCAATAAGTTAACAACTGTTCTGCAAAGCATTATTTTCCTAATAAAATACATTTTTTAAGTTTTTTAAAAAAAAATTTGGAAGTTGGGCGGTAGTGCAGTGGGTTAAGTGCAGGTGGCGCAAAGAGCAAGGACCGGCGGCATAAGGATTCCAGTTTGAGCCCCCAGCTTCCCACCTGCAGGGAGGTTGCTTCACAGGTGGTGAAGCAGGTCTGCAGGTGTCTTTCTCCTCCCTCCCTTCCCCTCCTCTCTCCATTTCTCTCTGTCCTATCCAACAATGACATCAATAACAACAAATAATAACAGCAACAATAAAACAAGGGCAACGAAAGGGAATAAATAAGTATTTTAAAAAATATTAATTTTTTACATTTATTTTGGATAGAGACAGACTGAGAAAGGGAGAAGGAGTTAGACAAAAAGAGATAGATGATTACTGCTGACTGTAAACCATTAATCCACCAATAAAGAAAAAAAGAGATAGACAGATAGATACATATATACATAGATATCCACAGCATTGCTTCACCATTGCTGAAGCTTCCTTCTGCAGGTTCTTCTTCTAGCGTTTGCCCTTCTTCCATAGCCAGTCAACAGCATCAGGTTGAGCCTGATGTAAAGTTTCGAGACCTCCTTTGAATCTGGAGAGGTGGCAATTGTTGACTATGTGAGTCATAGTCTGTCTGTAGCCACAGGGGCAGTTCGGGTCGTCTCTGGCTCCCCAGCGATGGAGCATAGCGGCTCACCGACCATGGCCTGTTCGATAGCGATTGAGGAGAGCCCAATCATAACGTGCTAGGTCAAAGCCGGGTTGACGTTTGCAGGGGTCTGTGATGAGGTGTTTGTTCTTTATCTCAGCTGACTGCCAACTCTGTTTCCAAGAGACTGGAACAGAGAAGTTCAGTGTAGGCGTAGGGGACCAGATTGGGTGACGAGATGTCAAGCGTTGAACAGGGTGGGCGAAGATATCCGCGTATATTGGCAGGTCCGGTCGAGCGTAGACGTGGGAAATGAACTTAGATGATGCCGCATCCCAACGAATATCTGGCGGGGCGATGTTGCTAAGAACTGGCAGCCATGGAACCGGGGTGGAACGGATGGTTCCAGAAATTATCCCCATGGAGGAATATAATTTGGAATCAACCAAGTGGACATGGGGGCTACGGAACCATACTGGGGCACAGTATTCTGCAGTGGAATAGCATAATGCCAGAGAGGATGATCATAGTGTGGAAGCGCTTGTGCCCCATGAGGAGCTGGCCAGTCTTGCAATGATGTGATTCCTCGCGCCCACCTTTGCTGCAGTTTTTATGAGATGTTTGTGAAATGACAGAGTGCGATCGAGAGTAATGCCAAGATAGACTGGCTGGGCTTCATGCCGGATTCTCGTATCGCCAAGCTGCACCTTAAGCTCACGCGAGACCGAGGCATGGTGTAGATGGAAAACAGATGATACCGTTTTTGCAGTGCTAGGGATTAGTCCCCATTTTTTACAGTAATCAGATATCAGAGACATGTCTTTCGTGAGTGTTTCCTCGAGGATGTCGAACTTGGATGCCTGAGTTGCACAGCAGATGTCATCGGCGTAGATGAACTTCCTTGAAGAAGTTTCTGGGAGGTCATTGATGTAAATATTAAATAGCGTAGGAGCCAGAACAGAGCCCTGGGGGAGACCACTTGAGACAAGTCTCCATCTGCTAGACTTGTCACCCATATGTACCCGGAATCTTCTGTTTTGGAGAAGAAACGATATAGTGTTGGCCACCCATGGAGGCAGGCATCTTGAGATCTTGACTAGGAGACCACGGTGCCAGACCGTGTCATAGGCTGCTGTGAGATCAACAAAGACAGCACCTGTCTTTAAATTCTTCTGGAATCCATTTTCAATGTAAGTTGAGAGGGCCAGGGCTTGTTCGCAGGTAGATCTTCCTGGGCGGAAACCAGCCTTGACGGGTGATAGGAATTTCTCTGTAAGATGAGAAATACGTGACAGAAGCAGCCTCTCAAGGAGTTTGTAACACACGGAGAGGAGAGAAATTGGTCTTCTGCAGGTGATGACTAGCGACTTGAACATGAGTCCTTGAGTACTATAACATGCAGGCTCTACTGGGTGCACCACTGCACAGCCCATTTTAGTTTTTGTTTTTATAGGGTGCCAATCTAGAATCTGGGTTTCAAGGGAACACAGTTCTCTACAGCTCTTTTCAGTATTGCCTGCCTCCTAGACTCTCCCTGAGGAAATGAGGAGTAAAGATCCCAGATCTCTATATGTACGATACACAGAAAAGGCACATGAAAGAAAGAGAAGAGAAGGGGTTATTAAGGTGTATGGAGAAGACAAAGATATAGAGTTAAGAAATCAGCAAGTACAGCAAAGAGAGATAGGAAGGACTAAGGGGGTGGGGGGCAAGTGCACATGGCCCGAAGCCCAAGGACCAGCTTAACTATTCCGGTTCGAGGCTCCAGCTCCCCACCTATAGAAGGGTCACTTCACAAGCGGTGAAGCAAGTCTGCAGGTGTCTATCTTTCTCTCCCCCTCTCTGTCTCCCTTTCCTTTCAGTTTCTCTCTGTTCTATCCAACAACAACAGCAAGGGCAACAAAATGGGAAAAAAATAGCCTCCAGGAGCAGTGGATTCATAGTGCAGGCACAGAGCCCCAGCAATAACCCTGGAGACAAAAAAAAAAAAAAAACCAACTATGCGCCAGTCTCTAAAGAGACTTCACTGGTGGAGGGAAGGTGTTAGAGGCAACAAAAATACATAACAAAGTACTGTGAAACACCAGGGGCCACTCCCATTTCCCAGGATACTCACATGGTAAAACAAAACTTTCTGGTGGCTACAGATGAACACCATCTTCCCTCAACATACACACACCTAGAGCAGCACTTGGTGAGACCTTGTACATCAAATATGAAGAATGACATTTACCAATAAGGATGATTCATCCTTCCCACAAAATATCTGTCTAAATAACTTAAGCTGTTTTCTATTAATAGATACTGTAGCCCCATTTTTTTCCTCCTTTGTTACCAGATGACCTTTTGCTGTCATGGAAACCTATTAGTTATTTTAAAAATTTCACAAGTAACTATAAACATAGGACAAACTCTAGTGGAGGGAAAAGACAGAAAGCCAAACAAGGGACTGAGATATAACTCCCTCAGTAGAGCACACACTTTACCACGTGGCAGGACCTAGTTTAAGCCTCTGGCCTCCACATAAGAGCACCAACATAGGGAAGCTTCACAAGAGGTGAAGCAGCGCACCTCCTCCTTTATCTACTCTGTCTTTCATCATCTATCTCAACAGTAAGAGTCAGCTGGAAGCAGTGGAATTGTGTGAACTACAAGTCACAGGGAAGCCCCAGCAGTAAAAACAAAGAAACAATGGAAACAAATAAATTGGATGTTTTTTTTTAATTCTCTAAAAATTGTTCAACATTTAGTAAAATAAACTCTACTTGATAAAAATGTATTGTTATATGTTCAGCTCAATTTAATCTTCAGCACTGTACTGACATATAAAACTAGAAGTTTTTTTTGTAGCCTGGGAGGTAGCAAAACATGCACATTCAAGTGTAAGACTGTGTCAGAGAGACAATATGTCTCCCCCCCTTTTATTTATTTTAGATAGATACAGAGAGAAATTGAGAGGGAGACAGGAAGGGAGAAGGGACTAAAAGATACAGCATTGTTCACTGCTCCTGACACTAGAGTGCTGGACTTAATAAGAATGAGGTCCCAAATTCAGTCCCTGACAACACATGAGCTGAAATGATTCTCTGCTTCTCTCTCTCTTCATAACTAGTCTAAAACTAAAATATCAACATTATGATTTTTTAAAACTTTTTTATTTTTTCTTTTGTTGCTCTTGTATTTTTATTGTTATTGTAGTTATCGTTGTTATTGATGTCCTTGTTGTTGGATAGGACAAAGAGAAATGGAGAGAGGAGGGGAAGACAGAGAGGGGAGAGAAAGATAGATACCTGCAGACCTGCTTCACCACCTGTGAAGCAACCCTCCTCCAGGTGGGGAGCTGGGGGTTTGAACCCGGACCCTTAGGCCGGTTCTTGCCCTTCGTGCCACGTGCACTTAACCCACTGTGCTACCGCTCCCTACATTATGATTTTTAAGCTTAATTCTTAGACTATAAAATGTAGTCCTAAAAAAAAAAACTAAACAGGATTTTTTGGATGTAGAATGAAAGAGAAGTATTTCAAATATTTTAAAAATTATGTTTTATTGTAATTTGTAATTTTCTGCTTTTTCTTTTTTGGGTAGGAGTCTAGTTTTTTTCATTTTTTTCCCTCTCAGTTATATGAACTATAGTAGCTCAGCAGATATATTTGTCTATGTGGCATGTGTAGATATATACATGCATGAGCATGGAGATAAAATTCCTTTAATTGTATGCATACATTTATTATGTACATAGATGTGAGGGCATGTCTATGTATAAATAGCATGCATACATTCAGGTGTAAGACTGTGTCAAAGAGACAACATGTCTTTTTTAATTCATTTATTTTCGATACAGACAGAGAAATTGAGAGGGAAGTGGAAGGGAGTGGCAGCTAGGGACCCTGCAGCACTGGTTCACCACTTGTGAAGATTCTCCCTACTGGTGGGGACCATGGGCTGGGATCTAAATCCTTGCACACTGTAATATGCGTGCTCAACCAGGTGTGTCACCATCTGGCCCCTTCAGAGACAGCATGTCATTTATGGGCTGTATCCATTATATACCTGTGGTGAAGGAATTCTCTCTCTCTTCTCTCCTTCTATTGCTGGATATTTCAAGTTTTTTCCCTTGAAATTTGATACTAATAAAATTCCCTTTAAATTCCTTTCATTGATGTAACACTAATATAATGTGAATAGAAAACCTTTCCAGGAAGTACTCATCCACCAAGGGCAAAGACAACTATTGCCTGTGCTGAGTGTACAGGCCTGAGGCAGGGGGAGAGCACATTCTTCTTCTTTTTTTCTTCAAACATTCTTCTTTAGAATATTTATTAATTAGATAGAGACAGAAATTGAGAAGGGAAGGGGAAATAGAAAAGGAAAGAAACAAACACCTGCAGCTCTCTTCACCACTTATGAAGCTTTTCCCCTATACAGGTGGAGAACAGGGGTTTGATCCAGGTCCTTGCATACTGTAATGTATGTGCTTAACCAGGTGTGCCACTGCTTGGCCCTGAGAGCACACTCTTGACTCCATGGTGATGCCCACTGTAACAGATGGAGAATTCTTGCAGGTGCAGCAAACCACTGCCCTTCCTAACCTGATCAACTCAAGAAATCACTGGCACTTCCCAGGAGATTAGGGGCATGGCTGACTGAAAAGGAGACACCCAAATATCCACTTAGAAAAATAAAAATAGGATCTCTAAAGGGTGCTATGGAGCTGCCTGATTGGGGGTCTATTTTTAATTTTCAAACAAGCCTGGAGGACTTTCTAATTCAACCATTTTAGTTTCAGAACATAACTGAGTGTTCTACTTGGGGAGGGAATTACCGTATGTGCTCTGATGGGCCCAATGGTCAATACTAGATTGCAATTATAAGTAAAATGAAATAAAATTAATTTTAAATTATTTTTCAACTTACAGTGCAAAATGCTTTAAATATTGTATTTATTAAAATAGAAATATTTGCTTTGGTTTGTTTTTTAATCATTGCTACTATCTGCTCTTTTCTCTCTGAGGTTATACTGTGTATCTTCTATATGCTTTTAGGAAGTTTTAATTAAATATGTATTAAGGCATAAGGAACTTATTTAAAAATTTTAAACCTTTGTTATATTTTTAATTAAATTCTGCATAGTACCTAGATGGGGTATTTAGCCGTAGCATATAAAAGGATTAGGTGAGGCTTGTTTTCTTTCAACATTAAGGCAAATTAAGGATATAATTTGGTGTGAGGTGAAGACAGCCTTTATGAGTTTGTTCAGTTTTCCGAGTTTATGTCTGTAATAAGATAGAGCTACTTGTCTTTAACTGTGAATGGGTGCATTGTACTACTTAGCAAACTACACAACACCTCACAGCCCATTAACCCAATAATGGGATAAACTTGAGTGTCATTCTTAAGTCTCCAGGGCCCTGGGCACCTCTGTTTTATTTCTCTTGTAATTTATTGTAAACAGTGCTATGGTGATGAGCATCTCTGCATAATAATCTTCAGGGACTTGATTCTTAGACGTTTCTTTATTGTTTGTTTGTTTATACCAGAACACCCCTCAAATCTGGCTGTGGTGGTCCTGGAAATGGCATCTGGGACCTCTCACATAGCACATAAAAAGTCCTATGTGTTACTGCTGTTTATCTTCCTGGCCCAGAAGCTTCCATTTAATTTTTTTAATTTAAAATTCAGTACCACTTTATTGAGGAAATGTTGATTTACAGGATCGTTGTTGTTATGAGGATACTTATATATTTCCCAAAGGTATTATCATCTCCCTTTTAAAAAGTGGTTAAGGGAAAACAAAGAAAGAGGTTAAGAAACAAAACTAAAGGTCAAAATCCTTGAAACTGCTAATTTGTGAGATAAGAGTTTAGGCCACTTCAAATTAATGATTTGTTTTTAAAGATTGCCATAAGCTTTATTTTAATTTTACTTATATCATCACAATATGGAGTTATGTCTTGAAAAAATAATGTAAATTTATCTCTTCAGTATCATTTCACAAAATTATTTCTTTTTTTTAATTTTTTTAATTTATTTATTCCCTTTTGTTGCCCTTGTTGTTTTATTGTTGTAGTTATTATTGATTGTCGTTGTTGTTGGATAGGACAGAGAGAAATGAAGAGAGGAGGGGAAGACAGAGAGGGGGAGAGAAAGACAGACACCTGCAGACCTGCTTCACCGCCTGTGAAGGGACCTGCCTGCAGGTGGGGAGCTGGGGGCTCAAACCGGGATCCTGACTCTGGTCCTTGAGCTTAGTGCCACCTGCGCTTAACCCGCTGCGCTACAGCCCGACTCCCCACAAAATTATTTCTATTAGAAAGTTGACAATGGCAAATCTACTAACTGTTGTTTTAACATAAAACAGATTTGTACTTTGTATGTTAAAGAATGGAAATTACTTTGTGATGTAAATGAAAATATTCTTCTGAAACTTCTATGTATTTCAAACTAGTGGCCTTATAAAAAGCTCTAGAGGAAAAGACAAACTTGTAAAAATTTATTAGGTAATATAGTCTTGTTTAACTTGGCTTTTATTTTTTTTCTAGGATTTACTAACCAGACATAAAGTGTTGGTAGCTGACTTCTTAGAGCAAAATTATGACACTGTAAGTAGAAGTCATCTTTAAGATTTTGCCTCATGTTCTCTTCTGCTCTTTTACCTGCCCCCTTAGGTCTATAAGCACTTACTTATATTTCTGATCCACAGTAAAAACCAACCATACTCAGTCATGTATTAGAGTTGTCTATTACCTAGGATTCAGGTCCTCTAGAAACTTTGTGAAAAATTGAGAATGACACAAAATCAGAACTTTCTCTTCTTTCACATCTCTTCCCATTTCAGTGCTCTGGAGCTTCAGTAAACAACTAGCACCTAATCACTTTGACTTCTACTTAACATCCATGTTCACCCCATAGAAAGTACATATTACTACCCATAAGGACCCGGGTTCAAGCCCCCATCTCCACATGCAGGGGAGAAGCTTCATGAGTGGTGAAGCAGTGCTGCAGGTGTCTGTCTCTCTCTCTCCCTCTCCCTCTCCCTATTTCCCCCTCCCCTCTCAATTTCTCTCACTCTCCCTTTTTTAATTTATTTTATTTATTTGTTTTTAATAATGAGAGTAAATGATATAAGACACTTTATATACTTTAAATACTTTCCTGTTTTATTTTCTGCAAATGGGACATTGAATAGAAAAAAAAAAGATTCCTCCCAATAAACATTTTTAAAATACAATTTATTTAGAATAGAAATTTTTTAAAGACAGAGAAATTGAGAGGGGGTGGGGGGGAGATAGCATAATGGTTATGCAATGAGACTCTCATGCCTGAGGCTCCAAAGTCCCCTTGTACTGTCATAAGCCAGAGCTGAGCAGTACACTGGTAAAAACAAATAAATAAGAGAAATTAAAAAAGGGAGAGTGAGAGAAATTGAGAGGGGAGGGGGAAATAGGGGGGAGGGAGAGAGAGAAAGAGAAGAGAAACCTGCCGCACTGCTTCACCACTCATGAAGCTTCTCCCCTGCATGCGGAGACAGGGGGCTTGAACCTGCGTCCTTGTGGGTAGTAATATGTACTTTCTATAGGGTGCACAAGGATGTGTCTTATATCACTTACTTTCATTATCCTCCCATGTCTTTTTTTTTTAATTTTTTATTTATAAAAAGGAAACAATGACAAAACCATAGGATAAGAGGGGTACAGCTTCGCACAATTCCCACCACCAGACCTCCGTATACAACCCCTCCCCTGATAGTCTTCCCATGTCTTTATGTGTAAGTGATGAAGGGGAAATAGGGAAACTGCCCTGTGTATAATCATGATCAGCTTAAAGTTAAGCATAGACAGATACAAAACTCAACAACTGGGCTACACTGGGCTAGAAGGTTAGGGAATTACCTGTGAAGCAAGATATAACCAAACCTAATGCAGAGAAATCACTGCTGGATATAGTTTAATCCTTTCTTTTCATTTCATTAGATTTTTGAAGACTATGAGAAACTGCTTCAGTCTGAAAATTATGTCACAAAGAGACAATCTTTAAAGGTAATCAAATTTCCTTCCATAAAAGAGTTTCCATAAGTTGATATCTTGTTAGTACACTATTGATCTGTTAGTAAACAAGTAAATACAGACAAATTAAAGTAACCTAAGAATAATTTTTTAAATTATATTAATTATCTTTATTTATTGCATAGAGACCACCAGAAGCAAGGGGGAGATAGAGAGGGAAAGAGACAGAGAGACACCTGCAGCACTGCTTCACCACTTGCAAAGCTTTCCCCCTGCAGGTGGGGATCGGGGGCTTGAACCTGGGTCCTTGAGCACTGTAACGTGTGCTCAAGCAGGTGTGCCACCATCCGGCCCCAGAACCTTTTTTTTTTTTTTTTTTATCATATTTTGCAGTCAAACAATGTAAGTGCCCTGCCTCAAATTCTTTTTGGTAGTAACAAAATAAATAATAACTACATGATAAATATACCATAAAGAAATAACAAAAATAATATGATTAAATTATAAAGTACAGGACCTGGAAGTTGGTATAGTGGCTGGTATGTTTTGACTTAAAAGCATGAGTTCCTAAATTTGATCCCTGGCATTGCATGTGCCAAAGTGATGTTCTGGTTTACTGTGAGTGTGTGTATATGTGTGTGTATGTGTGTATGTCTATGTGTGTGTGTGTGTGTATGTGTGTGTGTGTGTGTGTCTATATATAATTTTATGGAGGTGAGGGTGTATGGATTACAGCACATTTGTCTATACATGTGTAAGGTTTTCCAGTTCTGCATAACAGGTGTTTGCTATATACTGTTGTTCACCACTCCAGCCCCCCACCCCCATCAAGGACTCTAAGCTCTGTCTCCGCCTCCTTTTCATTACCTCCCCCAGAGGTAATGTCTCCTCCCCTTGCTTTGGTGCAGTGTACCACCCCCAGTCCAATTTTCTAACTCCGTCTTCCAAGTTCCACCTATATGTAGAGTCACCCAGTGTTCACTCCTCTTCCTGACCTATCCCACCCAGCAGTTTTCCTTCTGCTTCCAGGAAGGTGAGGCAGATTGAGATTTTAGAGATGTTCCGATGTTCATATATGTTTGCTTTTCTTATTGCTGTTATTTGAGTTTCCATTTTTATTCCTACAGATTACCTCATTTGGAATTAGAGTTCCTTTCCTTCTTTTCCTGTAGAACTACTTTTAGTAATTCTTGCAAGATTGGGTTGTTGATGGTGAATTCACCCCAAACTGTCAAGGCCAAAACACATAATAGTAACATTTTCCAAAAGTAAGGACAAGGGGGTGGGAATAGATAGGATACTAGCTATACAAAGAGACTTTCATGCCTGAGACTCCAAAATCCCAGGTTCAATCTCCCACACTACCATAAAACCAATGCTTTGATTAAAAGGAAAAAAAAAAAAAAGTAAGAACATGGAAGAAATATTTCAGGCTGCAAGGGAAATGAAGAAGCTGACATACAGAGGCAGAACCATCAGGCTCTTACTAGATTCCTCAGCACAAGCCCAAGAATCAAGAGGGGAATGGAATGACGATTTTACAGTAGTAAGAGATAAGAATTATCAATCATTAGTATTCTGTCATGTCAAACTAGCTTTCAAGTGTGAAGGGGAAATCAAAAGCTTCTCAATAATACAGAAACTGGTTCTCTCTTGTGTTAATAAATTAATCTTAATTGTAAAGATTACAGAGTACATATGTGTGTCATCACATTTGTGATTTGAAATGCTATTCTCTATGAAACACCTGTGAGATGCTGCTGTTCCTCTTCAGACAGGGAGCCCAGCAGAGTGGGGCCACTTCTGTCTGCCAATGGCCTTATTCTCCTCAGTGAAAAGAAACCTGGAAGCAGCCATTTGACCAAGAGCAGAGGAGTCAACTCCAAGGGAGTGAGATGTTAGCTCGAGTTACAAAGTTCTATTCTTCAGATACCACTCAGATATTTACAAGAAAGTTTTTAGTGACTAGGAGAACACAGAACTTGTATGCCTAAGGCCCAGGTCCCATCCATGACACTTCATCTAAGGACATGCTGCTCTTGACTCTTTCTCACACTGTCTCTTACTAAGTAAATTTTTTAAAAAGAAATTTTGTGGGGGGTGTATTGTTATGTGGAAAACTGGGAAATGTTATGGATGTACAAACTATTATATTTACTGTCAACTGTAAAACATTAATCCCCCAATTTAAAAAAAAGATAAAATAATTGGCAGACAATAATTGATATGTCTTTGTCAAACAATCTGTATAACTGAGCTTCCCACCCCCCCCAACATTGCTTACTTAGTCTTTTGTATAATTCCTATGCTCTCCCTGGTCCAATAAATATCAATGTTGAGATGACATATATAGTACAATGAATTTGTTCCTAAATATTAGATAGAAAGCTAAAGTATTAAATTTATTAGTTATAATTTTTTTTTTTTAGTTACAATATTTTTGTCAATTGATTTTACTCACGACCTACTTTTCCCTATCATTGTGCCCTTGCTGCTCCAACTTTATCTGTTGATGACAAGGTCAACCTACTAATAACAACCAGTCATTCAGCACTCTTTATTGAGTTTTTCCATGTGTGGAGGCCCATACAATGTGATTCATGTAGGGAGAGGAAAAGGAAAAAAGTACAAGTATGTTTTTCTGTGTGCTGGAACCTGGAGTGAAGGCATCAAGCTCCAAACAAAGACAGTGCAGTTAATGCTATGCTCTCCAAAGTATAGAAAGCTTGTTAAAAGCTTGTTAAAAGCTTGTCATAGCCACAGACCTAGAGAAAAGAAGTCCTGATTTGAGAAGGGTTCCACAAGGACAGCCAAAATAAGGGGAGGTTTTCCTTTTTACAGAGATAGTCACCTATGCAGTGAAGAAGAAACTGGAATAGTACCAGGTAGCAATGCTTTCAAGAACCAACACAGGATATTGTTAACAAAGTGTTCTCAACCCTTCTCTTCAGTAGGAATCTGTCAGCTATTGGACCTAGTAGAGAGGCTGGTATGACTTAAGGTAGCTCATCCCAATCAGGATAAAAAGCTGAAGGTGATATAATTTATCTCTGTACCATTTTATTTATTATTTATTTATTTATTTTCATTTCTTGTTATTGATATTATTAGTATTTTGCCTCCAGGGCTATCGCTGGGACTTAGAGCCTGCACCATGAATCCATTGCTACTGGTGGCCATTTTTTCACATTTTGTTGTTGTTATTATTGTTGTTGTTGGATGGGGCAGAGAGAAATCGAGAGAGAAGACAAAGAGGGGGAGAGAAAGATGGACACCTGTAGGCCTGCTTCACCACTTGTGAGACAACCCATCTTTAGGTGAGGGGCTTGAACCAGGGTCCTTACACCAGTCCTGCCCAGCCCCCAAATTCACCATTTTTAATAGCTGAGTAGTATTCCATTGTGTATATAATCACAACTTGCTAAGCCACTCATCTGTTGTTGGATTCCTGGGTTGCTTCCAGGTTTTGGCTATTATGAATTGTGCTGCTGTGACCATAGGTATACACAAATATTTTTGGATGGGTGTGTTTGATTCCTTCAGCTATATCCCCAGGAGGGGAATTGCAGGGTCAATAGGGTAGGTCCATTTCTAGCCTTCTTAGAGTTCTCCAGACTGCTCTCAACAGGGGTTGGACCAGTTTATATTAACACGATCAGTGCAGGAGGGTTCCTTTGTCCCCACAACCTCTCCAGCATTTGTTGCTGCTACCTTTTCTCATGTATGACATTCACACAAGAAAAGTAGATAAAGAAATAAAAATTGACACCAGAAACAGTAGCCTGGTAGAAGCACTGAGCCCCAGGGATAATCCTGGTAGCAAAAAGAGGAGATGGAGGAATGGATAAGATGTTGGACTCTCAAGCATGAGGCCCCAAGTTCAATTCCTGGTATCACATATGACAGAGTGATGTTCTCTCTTTTTCTAAGAATTTAATTAAAATAATTAAAAGTATTAATTAAAATTTAATTAAAAATTTAATTAAAATTATTTAAAATTTTTTGAAAATCAAAGAAATGTGGAGAGTCAGGAAGATAGCACAGTGCTTGTGTGAAGGCCCCAGGTCATCACAAGCCAGAGTCATGGGGTGCTCTAGGAAGGAAGGAAGGAAAGAAGGAAGGAAGGAGAGGTAGAGGGAAGGAAGAAACGAAGGATGGATGGATAGATGGAAGGTATATTGGAGATACATGACTCAGCATTAGAGCTCATACCTTGCATATAGGAGGCCCTGGGTTTGAACCTTAACACCACATAAATCAAAACCCAGCAATTACCAAAACAACAAATGTGAGTGTAGAGTTTAGGAAAAGCATTAAGACTATAAAAACAGATTTGAGCAACATCTTTTAGATGTTACAATTGAAGCCATGGGCATTGGTGAGGCTGTTGGAAGATAAGAAATTCAAGTATGCAGCTTGGAAAATTCCTACATAAGTGACACAGAGAGAAGGGGAACCAGTAACAAAGGCAGCCAAGAAACAAGCTACAGAGAGGTAAAACACCAGAAGAATGCATAAAGAAAATTTCCAGGGCTGGGTGGTGGTGCACCTGGTTGAGTGCACATGTTGAGCTCAAGGACCTAGGTTCAAGCCTCCAGTCCCCACCTGCATGGGGAAAGCGTCACAGGTGGTAAAGCAGGGCTTCAGGTGTCTATCTCTCACCCTATCTCCTCATTCCCTGTCGATTTCTGGTTCTCTACCCAATAAATAATAAAGATAATAATAAAAAATTTTTTAAAAAAGAAAAGAAAATTTCCAGATGCTGAAGAGAAATTATTTTTTCTTACCAGAGCACTGCTCAGCTGTCTTGTGGTGGCAGGGATCGAACTCAGGACCCCTGAGTCTCAAGCATAAAGTGTTGGATAAGCCACTGTACTGTCTACCACCACCCCCATAACTATTAAGCTCTCTCTCCAGCTTAAGAAAAATTCTTTAGATGCAGCAAAGAGATAAAGGAAAATGAAGAGTAAAATTTAATATGTTTGTTTTTCATATGTTCAAGACTACCTTTTGATGAGTTAATAATACCAGCTATAGTCTTCATTTGTTGTTAGCAAACACTATATTCTTTTATACCAAAATAACCTTAAGGCAGATAATTCTTATTTGTTTAAATAGACAAAAGATCATCAGAGTGGGGTGGTTGTTTACTGGCAGGTTTTGGGTCTATGATTTTTTTCTTTTTTTTTTTTTGCTACATACCAGTTTTATAATAAAAGTTTGGAGGAAAATACCTATCACTGAGCCCTTACCTTTATTCAGGTAAGGGCTATATTATAGTAGAGTGAGTTCTGTTATTCTTATTACAGTTTGTTATTTGTATTATCTTATTAGATTAGTAGAGCTTGTTATTGTTATCACCTTAGTGCTTAGGAAGCAATATGTTACTGGGAAGCAAAATTAAACTTTTGCTTTCCTGCCTCTACTATAAGAAGCACTTCAGGACTCTTGTTTTTATTTATTTTCCCTTTTTGTGCTCTTGTTGTTTTATTGTTGTTGTAGTTATTATGTAGTTATTATTATGTTGATGTTGTCGTTGGATAGCACAGAGAGAAATGGAGAGAGGAGGGGAAGACAGAGGGGGAGAGAAAGAGAGACACCTGCAGACCTGCTTCACCACCCATGAAGTGACTCCCCTGCAGGTGGGGAGCCCGGGGCTCGAACTGGGATCCTTACACTGGTCCTTGTGCTTCATGCCATGTGCGCTTTACGTGCAGCTCTACCGCCCCACCCCCAGGACTCTTGTTTTTTTCATGTCAACATCTGTAGCTCACATTTATATTTCAGCGAGAAGTGATATACATATTGAATAGGATGAGTCTGAAACAGTGTATAGCTTAGATTTTTATGTTTTCTTGTAGCTGCTAGGTGAGCTGATCCTGGACCGACACAATTTTTCGATCATGACAAAGTACATCAGCAAGCCAGAAAACCTCAAACTGATGATGAACCTCCTTCGAGATAAAAGTCCCAACATTCAGTTTGAAGCCTTCCATGTGTTTAAGGTAATGTGCAAGCTCTGGAGATCATGTGGGCATTTGTTTTCCACTTTGAAACGGAAAACTTCCAGTTTTTCACTTTACCAAAGAGAGTTGAGAAAAAACTAAATAGGCCTTTTGTTTCATATGACTTAGATGAAATTTTAGAGTCATTTTAATTATTGCTGTTTGTAAAAGGGTTATGAACTAATCCATATCTCTAAACATTTTCGCTGAGAAAATAGGCGGATTTTGTTTCACACAAGCTACTAAAACAATCACTGATTCAGCTAGAATCCAAAGTGTCAAAATTTGAAGGTTTTGCTTCCTGCCAGCTACCTTCTTTGAACCTTAAGTGAAGAACTGAAGAAACAATTGGGTGCTACTCACTTTATTACTTGGTTAGAAATATTTTATCACTTTATGCTATGATACTTGGTTTTCCTAATTTTGTTTTATTACATAAAAGTAATAAAATCAGGCCAGGAAGAGAATACAGGTTTAGGAAACAAAATTTCATGCCCAAGGTTTGGAAGTCCTAAATTCATACCCAACACCACAGAAGTGAGCAATGCTTGGCAAAAAAAATAATAAAATAAAATAATAGAATCACCTTAATCACCCTATAGAAACACTAGACAATAGATTTTTTTTTTAGTCTATGGCCGTACCACCATGAACACACCCCATCTCACCTGATCTCAGAAGCTAAGCAGGGTTGGGCCTGGTTAGTACTTGGATGGGAAACAATAGATTTTTTTTTTCCCTTTTGTTGCCCTTGTTTTTTTTTATTGTTGTTGTAGTTATTGTTGTTGTTGATGTCATCATTGTTGTATAGGACAGAGAGAAATGGAGAGAGGAAGGGAAGACAGAGAGGGGAGAGAAAGCTAGACACCTGCAGACCTGCTTCACTGCTTGTGAAGTGACTCCCCTGTAGGTGAGGAGCCAGAGCTCGAACCGGGATCCTTATGCTGGTCCTTGTGCTTTGCACCACGTGTGCTTAATCCGCTGCACTACCACCCGACCCCCAATAGATATTTTAATATATTGTTATTATTATTATTTTATTATTTTATTTTAATGAGAGATGAAGGGGAGAGAGGGACCAGAGCACTGCTCAGCTCTGGCTGATAGTTGTGCTAGAGACTGAATCTGAAGGCTTGGTACCTGAGGCATGAAAGGCTTTTACAGGACCATTATTCTGTTTCTCCAGCCCTAGACAACAGATTTTTTTTTTCTAAAATCCTATTGGTTTATTTTGGTTTTCCTTATGAATGGATTTGAGTCATTGAAGATGCCTATAAAACTTATATGAACTGGGGAGACAGCATAATGGTTCTACAAAACTTAGAAAAGAGTTTTGCCAGTGTTTTCTTCTAAATATTTGATGGTTTCTGGTTTAATGTTCAAATCCTTGACCCATTTGGAGTTTACTTGTGTCCATGGTGAGATGCAGTGGTTCAGTTTCATTCTGCACATTTCCCAGCACCATCTATTGAGAAAAATCTTTCTCCATTTAATACTTTGGGCCCCCTTGTCAAAAGTGAAAAAAAAAAAGTGAGATGTCTATAGGTGTGGGGTATTAATACTATTTTACAGAAAGTTTAACAGTACAGTAAAAAGTATTAAAAACTGCCACCTTAGTGATTCATCAACTATTTTAAATAGAGAATATCCAACTTTATCATGTCTATACCCCATTGTGCCCCTTTACTTACTTAATAAAGTAGTAGATAAAAAATAAAAGTTGTAATTAAGACCTCACATCTTAGACTAGAAAAAATGTTAACTTGGATAGTGCATCCACTTTGTTATCTTCAGGACCCAGGTTTAAGCTCAGACCCCACCAAATTGAAAGAAGCTTCAGTGCTATGGTACCCCCCCCCACCCGCCTATCTCTATATGAAAAAAAAAAAAAAAGACTGCACATCTCTTTTGTACTTTTATTTTTAAGTTTTATTTACTTCATAGGAAAGAGAGAGAAAGAACAAGGAAAAGAGAAAGAGGGAGCATTGCTCTAGCATATGTGTGACAGGAATGTAACTCAGGGCTCTCCATACGCCAAGTCCTGTACTTTACTATTAAGCACTTCCCTGGCCACTAAAATACTTTCCTTGTGAATTTATAAAATATGCCTGAATCTTCAGGTTCAATCTCTAGAACAGTATATGCCAGAACTAACTGGTGCTTTTTTCTCTGCCCCCACCTTGTATCCTCTCTTAAACAGGATTTTTTTTCCTTTTTCTGATCACAAAAAAATTCAAAATATGTCAAAATATTCTAAATGTTATGTTGCTCATATTTAATTCACTGGTATATTGACTCTTTAGAGTAAAAAGATTTTCCTCTACACTGCTACAGAATAAGAAATTGCTCTGAGTAACTTCCATGTAACTATAACAAATCCCAATTTCTATTCCATGTACAAAATATTTCATGGTCACTACTTTGCCTCAAAGACTGTAAGTGTAGCAAGGTAGAAAACTATCTTTTCAATAACTTACCTAGTACAAACTGCCCTTGAAAAAAAAAATTAAATAAATAAATGAATATATGTATAAAACCATGTCTTTTAAAAAATGAAGTCACTTACTAATGAGAGAGAATATTGAGAGGTAGCACAGTGGATGGGGCATTGTACATGAAATTCATTGTGCATGAAATTCTGATACGAATCCCTGGTACTGCATGTTCCCAGTGATACTCTAGTTCTATCTACTCTTTCATGCTTTCTCATTAAAAAATAAATAAGGGGACCAGGTAGTGGCACACCTGGTTGAGTGCACATGTTAAAGTGCTCAAGGACCTGGGTTCAAGCCCCCGGTCCCCACCTGCAGGGGGAAAGCTTTGCAAGTGGTGAAGCAAGGCTGCAGGTGTCTCTCTCTTTCCCTATCTATCTCCCTTACCCTCTCGTTCTGGTTGTCTCTATCCAATAAATAAAGATAATAAATTAAAAAATAAAATCAATAAATAAGGGGGCAAGGTGGTAGCACAGCAGGCTAAGCGCACATGGCGCAAAGAGCAAGGACCTGCATAAAGATCCTGGTTCAAGCCCCTGGCTCCCCTCCTGTCTCATTTTTCTCTGTCCTATCCAACAATAATAACAACAAGGCAACAAAAATGAGGGGAACAATAAACAAATCTTATTGAAAAAGAAAAATACTGAGGGGGAAGAGAGGAGAACTGGAACATCACTCTGGTATATATGACGACAGGAATTCAACTTGGAACCTTACCCCAACAAGTCTTGTGCTGTGCCATCCCTGGCTGCAAAACTTGTGTATTTTTAAATCTTTCATAAAAAGCATTCAGGTTTAAAGTAGTAAAATATTTTCAACTATAAATATCTGATTTGTGGTTATGGTAGTTGCCTTTTTCTGTCATGCTTGAGAATCTCATATAGATCACATTTCTGAGTCATTTAGTGTAACTTAAAGGGTACAGTCACTAAGACTGCATTATATAAAAAAGAGAAATCAGTGGCCTGTGAGATGGCGCAGTGGATAAGGCATTGGACTCTCAAGCATGAGGTCCTGAGTTCAATCCCCGGCAGCACATATATCAGAGTGATGTCTAGTTCTTTCTGTCTCTATCATTTCTCATGAATCAATAAATAATTTTTTTTAATGTTAAAAAAAAAAAAAGAGAGAAATCACAAGTAGTTTCACTGCTTTAACTTGTTAGGGGATGGTCTGAACTTCAGTATTAAAATTTGAAAACAAATTTAATATGTTTAGGTCTCTAATATAGTCTCTGGATTCAGCAGAGTGAGCCAGTGATACTTGTCTGCAAATTCCATTACATTTTACATCTGATTTATATTAATATGGAGAGGCTTAGCTTAACCAATATATTTAATTTATTTAAGAAACAAAGCCTGTTGTGAGTTATTTATATAGTTACCATGAAATGTCAGAAAATTCCTAGCTAAAACTTCACAGGAAGTAACAGTAACCAGGGGAGCCACACATTTGGCTCTAGTGATTTCCTAACACACTAGTAGGTATGAAATAAACATCAGGTATTTTATATAACAATGTAAATGAGCCTGGAACTTTTTGGGGTTTAATTTACTAAAGTAAATTACTACTTTCAAGTGTTATGCTTTAGTGACTTAATACTATCAGCCACTGTCTAGGTCGAGAACATTTTCTTTTTTTTTTTGGCCCTATAATACAGTTTGAGATCTGGGAGTGTGATGCCTCCGGTTCTGTTCTTTTTTCTCAAGATTGTTTTGGCAATTCTAGGTCTTTTCTGGTTCCAGATAAACATTTGTAGCATTTGTTCTATTCTCCTAAAAAATGTGCTTGGGATCTTGATGGGGATAGCATTAAATTTGTAGATGGCTCTGGGTAATATATTCACTTTGATGATGTTAATTCTTCCAACCCATGAACATGGAATATCTTTCCACTTCTTTGTGTCTTTTTCAATTTCTTTGAGTAGTGACTCATAATTTTCAGTATACAAGTCTTTCACTTCTTTTTTTTTTTTAATTTTTTTTTTTATTAAAGAAAGGATTAATTAACAAAACCATAGGGTAGGAGGGGTACAACTCCACACAATTCCCACCCCCTCCCCCGATAGCTTTCCCATTCTCTATCCCTCTGGGAGCATGGACCCAGGGTCATTGAGGGTTGCAGAAGGTAGAAGGTCTGGCTTCTGTAATTGCTTCCTTGCTGAACATGGGCGTTGACTGGTCGGTCCATACTCCCAGTCTGCCTCTCTCTTTCCCTAGTAGGATGGGTCTCTGGGGAAGCTGAGCTCCAGGACACATTGGTGGTGTCTTCAATCCAGGGAAGTCTGGCCGGCATCCTGATGACACCTGGAACCTGGTGACTGAAAAGAGAGTTAACATACAAAGCCAAACAAATTGTTGAGCAATCATGGACCCAAAGCTTGGAAAAGTGGAGAGGAAGTATTAGGGAGGTACTCACTGCAAACTCTAGTATACTTCTGCTTTCTTACTTTGGTGCCATACTCCAAACTCAGTCAATTTCTGCTTTGCGTTTCTACTTCTTTTTTTTTTTTTACATGCATAACATTCCCCAGATTCCCATTTAGCAATACAACCCCACTATTTCATTCATCATTTTTCATGGACCTGTATTCTCCCCACCCACCCACCCCAGAGTCTTTTACTTTGGTGTAATACTCCAATTCCATTTCAGGTTCGACTTGTGTTTTCTTTTCTAATCTTGTTTTTCAACTTCGGCCTGAGAGTGAGATCATCCCATATTCATCCTTCTGTTTCTGACTTATTTCACTCAACATGATTTTTTCAAGGTCCATCCAAGATCCGCTGAAAACGGTGAAGTCACCATTTTTTACAGCTGAGTAGTATTCCATTGTGTATATATACCACAACTTGCTCAGCCACTCATCTGTTGTTGGACACCTGGGTTGTTTCCAGGTTTTGGCTATTACAAATTGTGCTGCCAAGAACATATGTGTACACAGATCTTTTTGGATGGATGTGTTGGGTTCCTTAGGATATATCCCCAGGAAGGGAATTGCAGGGTCATAGGGTAGGTCCATTTCTAGCCTTCTGAGAGTTCTCCAGACTGTTCTCCACAGAGGGTGGACCAATTGACATTCCCACCAGCAGTGCAGGAGGGTTCCTTTGACCCCACACCCTCTCCAGCATTTGCTGCTGTTACCTTTTCTGATGTGTGACATTCTCACAGGAGTGAAGTGATATCTCATTGTTGTCTTGATTTGCATTTCTCTGACAATCAGAGACTTGGAGCATTTTTTCATGTGTTTCTCGGCCTTTTGGATCTCTTCTGTGGTGAATATTCTGTCCAATTCCTCCCCCCATTTTTGGATGGGGTTATTTGTTGTCTTGTTGTTGAGTCTGGTAAGCTCTTTATATATGTTGGTTATTAAACTCTTATCTGATGTATGGCATGTAAAGATCTTCTCCCATTCTGTGAGGGGTCTCTTGATTTGGGTAGTGGTTTCTTTTGCTGTGAAGAAGCTTTTTAATTTGATGTAGTCCCATAGGTTTATACTTGCCTTAGTCTTCCTTGTAATTGGATTCGTTTCATTGAAAATGTCTTTAAAATTTATGCGGAAAAAAGTTCTTCCAATATTTTCCTCTAAGTATCTGATAGTTTCTGGTCTAACATCCAAGTCCTTGATCCACTTGGAATTTACTTTTGTATTTGGTGAAATACAGTGATTCAGCTTCATTCTTCTGCATGTTTCAACCCATTGTTTCTAACACCATTTGTTGAAGAGACTCTGCTTCCCCCATATAATAGTCTGGGCCCCTTTGTCAAAGATTAGATGTCCATAGGTGTGGGGCCTCATTTCTGGGCTCTCAATTCTATTCCACTGGTCAGTGTGTCTGTTCATGTTCCAGTACCAAGCAGTTTTGATGACAATGGCCCTATAAAAAAGTTTGAGATCTGGCAGTGTGATGCCTCCGGTTCTGTTCTTTTTTCTCAAGATTGTTTTGGCAATTCTAGGTCTTTTCTGGTTCCAGATAAACATTTGTAGCATTTGTTCTATTCTCCTAAAAAATGTGCTTGGGATCTTGATGGGGATAGCATTAAATTTGTAGATGGCTCTGGGTAATATATTCATTTTGATGATGTTAATTCTTCCAACCCATGAGCATGGAATATCTTTCCACTTCTTTGTGTCTTTTTCAATTTCTTTGAGTAGTGACTCATAATTTTCAGTATACAAGTCTTTCACTTCTTTGGTTAGGTTTATTCCTAGATATTTTATTGTTTTTGTTGCTATAGAAAAAGGAACTGATTTCTGGATTTCAATTTCTTCTAACTTAGTGTTTGCATAGAGGAATGCCACTGACTTTTGAATGTTAATTTTATAGCCTGACACATTACTGTATTGCCTGATGATTTCCAAAAGCTTCTTGCTAGATTCCTTAGGTTTTTCCATGTATACTATCATGTCATCTGCAAATAAGGAGAGTTTGACTTCTTCTCTTCCAATCTGTATGCCTTTAATTCCTTGCCCCTGCCTGATTGCTATGGCAAGAACTTCCAACACTATGTTGAATAGTAATGGTGATAGTGGGCAGCCCTGTCTAGTACCTGATCTGAGGGGAAATGCTTCCAGTTTTTCACCATTGAGTATGATGTTGGCTGTAGGTTTGCTATATATAGACTCCACTATCTTCAGGAATTTTCCATCTATTCCTATTTTTTGTAGTGTTTTGATCATAAAGGGATGTTGTATTTTGTCAAAGGCTTTCTCTGCATCTATTGATATGACCATGTGGTTTTTGGTCTTGCTTTTGTTGATGTGGTGGATCACATTGATTGATTTACGTATATTAAACCAACCTTGCATGCCTGGGATAAACCCCACTTGGTCATGATGAACAATTTTTTTGATATACTGCTGTATCCGGTTGGCTAGAATTTTGTTCAATATTTTCGCATCTATGTTCATCAGAGATATTGGTCTGTAGTTTTCTTTTTTGGTTGTGTCCCTGTCTGCTTTTGGTATCAGGGTGATGTTGGCTTCATAGAAGCTGGCTGGGAGTATTCCAGTGTCTTCAATCTTCTGGAAGACTTTTAAAAGTAGAGGTATTAGTTCTTCTTTGAAAGTTTTGTAGAATTCATTTGTAAAACCATCTGGTCCAGGACTTTTATTTTTGGGAAGATTTTTGATAACTGTTTGAATTTCATTAGCTGTGATGGGCCTGTTCATGTTATCCACTTCCTCTTTACTTAGTTTTGGAAGTTGGTAGGTATCTAGGAAATCATTCATTTCTTCCAGGTTCTCTAACTTGGTGGCATATAGTTGTTCATAGAAGCCTCGCATGATATGTTGAATTTCTGCAGTGTCTGTTGTGATATCTCCTCTTTCATTTACTATCCGATTTATTTGGGTCTTCTCCCTTTTTTGTTTTGTGAGTCTGGCTAAAGGTTTGTCAATTTTGTTTACTCTTTCGAAGAACCAACATTTACTTTCATTGATCTTTTGTATGGTTTTCCTATTCTCAATGTTATTTATTTCTGCCCTAACTTTAGTAATTTCTGTCCTTCTGGTTGCTTTAGGGTTCCTTTGTTGTTGTTCTTCTAGGTCTTTAAGATGTGCAATCAGGCTGTTTATTTGTGCCTTTTCTTGTTTCCTAATGTGTGCTTGTATAGCTATGAACTTCCCTCTTAGGACTGCTTCAGCTGTGTCCCAAATATTTTGATAGCTTGTGTCTTCATTTTCATTGAACTCTCGAAACATTTTGATTTCTTCCTTGATTTCCTCTTTGACCCAGAAGTTGTTAAGAAGTGTACTGTTGAGCTTCCACATTTTGGCACTGTTACTAATCTTTTGTTGATTGGTAAGTGTTAGTTTAATTCCACTGTGGTCTGAGAAGATGCTTGGGATGATTTCAGTGCTCTTGAATAGGCTGATGCTGTCTTTGTGGCCTAACATATGGTCTATCCTTGAGAATGATCCATGTGGATTTGAGTAAAATGTGTATTCCAGTTTCTTGGGATGAATGACTCTGAAAATGTCCAATAGTTCTAGTTTATCTATCTCTTCATTTAGCTCCCTTATGTCTTTATTGATTTTCTTCCTGGATGATCTGTCCAGTTGAGAGAGTGGGGTGTTGAAGTCCCCTACTATGATTGTGTTACTGTTAATATATTGCTGTAGCTCTTTCAGTAGAAGTTTGATGTATTTAGATGGCTTCTCATTGGGTGCATAGATATTAATAATTGTTAAGTCCTCTTGATTGACTGCTCCTCTGAGCATTAAGTAGTGTCCATTCCTATCTTTTTTAATCTTATCTATTTTAAAGTCTATCATGTCAGATATGAGAATAGCTGTTCCTGCCCTTTTTTGTGGGCCATTGGCTTGAATGATAGTTTTCCATCCTTTCACTTTAAGTCTGTCTTTGTCTTGTTGCGTTAGGTGAGTTTCCTGTAGACAACATATTGTTGGGTTGTGTTTTCTGATCCATCTTCCTACTCTGTGTCTTTTAATAGGTGAATTCAGTCCATTGACATTTATTGATATCAAAGATTGAAGATATTTTAATGCCATTCGTGTAGAGTTTTAGAGTGTTTTGATATATGTTCTATTTGTGGTGGTCTGGTTGTTTGTAGGAAACCTTTCAGAACTTCTTTCAAGGCAGGCTTGGTGATGGTTGCTTCCTTCAACTGTTGCTTGTCTGAGAAGGTTTTGATGCTTCCATCTAGTCTGAATGACAATCTAGCAGGATATAGTATTCTTGGCTGAAAGCCTTTCTCATTGAGCACTCGATAGATATCTTGCCATTCTCTTCTGGCCTGTAGTGTTTGTATGGAGAAGTCTGCTGCTAATCTTATGGGTTTTCCTTTGTAGGTGACTCTTTGTTTCTCTCTTGCAGCCTTGAGGATCCTTTCTTTATCCTTATTCCTTTCCAATCTAAGTATGACATGTCTTGGTGTCTTTAGGTCTGGGTTAATTCTGTTTGGGACCCTCTGGGCTTCTTGAATCTTTATGTCTTTGGTGTTGTCTAGACTAGAGAAATTTTCAGCTATTATGGCCTGGAGAACGCTTTCTTCCTCCCCTTCTCTTTCTTCCTCTGGTAAGCCAATAATGCGTATATTGTTTCTTTTGAAGTCATCCCATAGGACTCTGTTATTGTTTTCAGCATCTCTTAATCTCTTTTTGAGATCTCTTACTTCTTTTTTAGTTGTCTCTAATTCATCCTCAATCTTGCTAATTCTGTCTTCAGCCTCATTGATTCTATTCTCTCTGCCCTCTACTGCTTTCTGGAGTTCATCTATTTTGTTGCCCTGCTCTGATACTGTTTTAGCTTGTTCAGCTAGTTGCCTTCTTAGCTCAGCAATTTCAGCTTTCAGCTCTCTAATAACCATGAGATAATTAGAATTTTCTTCCATATTCTCATTTGTTGTTCCTGCAGTTCTGATTACAATTTTCAAATTCTTTACTCACTCCTGTTATTATTTCCTTAGCTAATGTTTGGATGTTAAACTCGTTGTTTTGTGCTTCGCCCTCTGGAGGACTTTTAGCTGGACTCTTGTCCTGGTTCGAGTCTCCATTATTTTTTCTTGTTGTTTTAACCATTTTATATAAGTTAACAGTTTTTTCAATCCCTGAGTTGGAGTTCAGTGGTGTAAAAGCCTTTTTTTTTTTTTCCCCTGTAGGCTATGGTAGCCTGAGGGCTTTTAAACTATCAATAGGCTTCTTGGCTTAATCAATGACTCCTGACCAAGAGATAAAGCAGGGTGTGGCAGAGATAATCCAGTGGTTATGCAAAGAGACTTTCACAGCCCTTCAGCTATGCCACCTAGGTATAGGTCTTCTCCTGAGTTTCCAGGTTAGATCTCTGTGCCCTGGTGTCCCTCCCTGTTGCTGCTCCAGATTCTGAGGGTAGTAGCAATGGAGACTCAGAGTTGTACTTGGTGAGTCTCTGGGGAGTCCTTTCCTCCCTTCAGCTGTCCCCTTGTTGGTGGAGCAGACTGGAGGTGGTGTCTCCACTGACAAACTGTCGAACTGTTAGCAGTCACTTAATCTCTCCTTAGGCCCCTCTCTCCTCTCTGTCACCAGCCATGCGTGTTTGTACTCACAGGTGATTTACTGGGTTTCTGTGGTCATTCTAGTCCTGTCTTGTTTCAGTCCGGGTGGTCTCCTTTGGTATTCCTAGTTGATCCAGGAGAGGAGAGAAAGCGATCTGCTGCTCGTAGCTCCGCCTCCGGAAGTCGAATCGGTCGAGAACATTTTCACCACCCCTAAAGAAACTGTAATTATCCATTAAACAGTTACTTATTGTGTGCAAGGACCCCGCTTTAAGCCCCTAAGCCTTTGCCTTCCCCTTGCTGCCCCCACGGGGGAGGGGGAGGAGAAGCTTCATGGGTGGTGAAGCAGGGCTGCAGGTGTCTGTCTCCCACTCTTATCTCCTTCCCTCTCGATATCTGGTTGTCGTTATCAAATGAAAGTAATTTTTAAAAATGTTTTTAAAATGTTACCTATTTTCCCCTGCCTCTAGTGCTGGCTATTGTTAATCTGTTTTCTCTCTGAATGTACTTATTAATGCATATTCTGGGAATTTTGTATAAGTTATACAGTATATGGACTTTTGTGTCTAGTTCTTTCATTAGCACAATGTATTCAGGGATCATCTATGTAGCATAATCAATATTTTAATTTTTTATTGCCACTGGGGTTATTACTGGGGCTCAGTGCCAGCACTAGGCACTACTACAAATCCACTGCTCCCAGCAGCCATTTTTTTCCTTCTAATTTTTTTTAATATAGGACAGAGGGAAATTGAGAGAGGACCAGGAGACAGATCGAGAAAAAATAGACACCTGCAGACCTGCTTCACTCCTCATGAAGCAGACCCCCTGTAGGTGCAGAGTGGAGGCTTGAACGGGTTCTTGCGCTTGGTAATATGTGTGCTTAACTGGGTATGTTACTGCCTGCCTCCCCCCAATACAATTTAAAAAAAATTTTTTTCAGTGTAAATGTGGTGGGTTTTCTTTTAATTTCTTTAATGGGGGATTAATGTTTTACAGTCGATAGTAAATACAATAGTTTGCACATGCATAACAGTACAAACCCACTGGGTCCTCTGTCATCCTTTTCCAGGACTTGTACTCTCCCCCCGCCCACCCACCCCAGAGTCTTTTGCTTTGGTGCAATATACCAGCTCAAGTTCCCAATGCAATTTTTATGGCCAAGGGGCCAGGCATTGCACACACATTAGTATGTGTGATTCTTCTTCTAGCGTTTGCCCTTCTTCCATAGCCAGTCAACAGCGTCAGGTTGAGCCTGATGTAAAGTTTTGAGACCTCCTTTGAATCTGGAGAGGTGGCAATTGTTGACTATGTGGGTCATAGTATGTCTGTAGCCGCAGGGGCAGTTCGGTTCGTCTCTGGCTCCCCAGCGATGGAACATAGCGGCGCACCGGCCATGGCCTGTTCGATAGCGATTGAGGAGGGCCCAATCATAACGTGCTAGGTCAAAGCCGGGTTGACGCTTGCAGGGGTCTGTGATGAGGTGTTTGTTCTTTACCTCAGCTGACTGCCAACTCTGTTTCCAAGAGACTGGAACAGAGAAGTTCAGTGTAGGCATAGGGAACCAGATTGGGTGACGAGACGTCAAGTGTTGGACAGGGTGGGCAAAGATATCCGCGAGGTCCGGTCGAGCGTAGACGTGGGAAATGAATTTAGATGATGCCGCATCCCAACGAATATCTGGCGGGGCGATGTTGCTAAGAACTGGCAGCCATGGAACTGGGGTGGAACGGATGGTTCCAGAAATTATCCCCATGGAGGAATATAATTTGGAATCGACCAAGTGGACATGGGGGCTACGAAACCATACTGGGGCACAGTATTCTGCAGTGGAATAGCATAATGCCAGAGAGGATGATCATAGTGTGGAAGCACTCGCGCCCCATGAGGAGCTGGCCAGTCTTGCAATGATGTGATTCCTCGCGCCCACCTTTGCTGCAGTTTTTATGAGATGTTTGTGAAATGACAGAGTGCGATCGAGAGTAACGCCAAGATAGACTGGCTGGGCTTCATGCCGGATCCTCGTACCGCCAAGCTGCACATTAAGCTCACGCGAGACCGAGGCATGGTGTAGATGGAAAACAGATGATACCGTTTTTGCAGTGCTAGGGATTAGTCGCCATTTTTTACAGTAATCAGATATCAGAGACATGTCTTTCGTGAGTGTTTCCTCAAGGATGTTGAACTTTGATGCCTGAGTTGCACAGCAGATGTCATCGGCGTAGATGAACTTCCTTGAAGAAGTTTCTGGGAGGTCATTGATGTAAATACTAAATAGCGTAGGAGCCAGAACAGAGCCCTGGGGGAGGCCACTTGAGACAAGTCTCCATCTGCTAGACTTGTCACCCAGATGCACCCGGAATCTTCTGTTTTGGAGAAGAAACGATATAGTGTTGGCCACCCATGGAGTATGTGTGATGTTCTGGGCTCAGACAAGCTCCCCAGGTCCACACCTACAAGAGGGAAGCTTCACAAGAAGTGAAGCAGTGTTGTAGCTACCTCCCTCTTCCTCTCTCTTATCCTCTAACAAAATAGATAGAAAAAAGATTTTTAAAAAATGGCCATTAGGGGGCCGGGTGTTGGCATACCTGGTTGAGTTCATATGTTATAATGCACAAGGACCCAGGTTCAAACCTCCAGTCTCCACCTGGCAGGGGATAGCTTTGTGAGTGGTGAAGCAGTGTTGCAGGTATCTTATCCTCTCTCTTTCTCTCTCTCTCTCCACTGTTCCTTTTGACTTATGGCTGTCTCTAATAAATAAATAAAGATAATTAAAAAAAAATTAATGGCCATCAGGAACAGTAGAGTCACAGGCACCAAGCCCCAGCCATAACCTTGGTGGCAAAAAAAAAAAAAAGGCCAAATATTCCACTCCATTAAATATATACAGCATTTTATTTAGCTATTTATAAGCTAACAGACTTTTGACTAAAGTGAATAGTGCTGTTATGAACATTCATGTGTAAGTCTTTGTTAAGAGAGAGGTTTTCAATTCTTTTGGTATTAACCTAGGAATGAAATTGCTAGTTTTGTGCTAGTTAAATGCATACTGTATTGAGTTACTGCTAACCTGTTTTCCATAAAAGTTATCCCAACATCCAATTTTTCCTCTTCTTCACAAACACTTATTATTGTTTTTAACCAGAGCTGTGCTTATATTGGTACTAGGGATGGAAACTGGGACCTCAGAGCCTCAGGAACTAAAGTTTTTTTGTTTGTTCGTTTTTGTTTAAAGGTTAGCAGTAACAAAGGAAGCTGTTTGCACCACACTTAATATCCTTTTTGTTGTGGTGGTGCCAGACATTAGAGAACTACATTTGAAACTTTTTCAGTATTTGAATTTCTGGTCATAGTTCAGAATTTTTTGTTTAATTTATTTAAAAAAATGTTTTTAACTTTTTTTTTTTTTTTGCCTCCAGGGTTATCGCTGAGGCTCGGTGCCAGCACCATGAATCCAGTGCTCCTGGAGGCTTGTGGTTGTTATTGATATTGCTGCTGTTATTGGATAGGACAGAGAGAAATCGAGAGAGGAGGGGAAGACAGAAAGGAGGAAAGACACCTGCAGACCTGCTTCACCACTTGCGAAGCAACTCCCTTGGAGGTGGGGAGCTGAGGGCTCAAACCAGGATCCTTATATGGTCCTTGCGCTTTGCACCATGTGTTAAAAATTATTTCATTGCCACCAGGTGGTGGCGCACCTAGTTGAGTGCACACATTACCGTGCTCAAGGACCGAGGTTTGAGCCCCCAGTCCCCACCTGCAGGGGGAAAGCTTTGCAAGTGGTGAAGCAGGGCTGCAGGTGTCTCTCTGTCTCTCCCTGTCTGTCTCCCCCTTCATCTCAACTTCTGGCTGTCTCTATCCAATAAATAAAGATAATAAAAAATTATTTTATTGACTTAACATTGGTCTACAATATTGTAAGATTTTTACAGTATCTTATAATATTGTAAGATTTTAGGGGTAGTGGCCTGGGAAGTGGTCCAGTGGATAAAGATTTTAGGGGTAGAGTTTCATACCCACATGTGTGTATATACAATTCACCATACCTACCACCAAAGTTCAAAATTATACCAAAGTATAATTTTATATTATTCCAATTTATACCATCAAAGTTCCATTGTACCAAAGAGATAATTGTACCCGCCCTCCCATTTCCTTTCCCCTTTTCCTTCCATAACTACCATATTATCTATCTATAGAGTCTTAAGTGTCAATTGTTTATTCTTTTTCCTTTTTTTCATAGTTTATTATTTAATTTATTTTACCAGAGCACTTACCAGCTCTGGCTTATGGTGGCATGGTGGATTGAACCTGGGACTTTGGAGCCTCGAGCATGAAAGTCTGTTTACATAACCACTTGCTGTTGTTTATTATTTTTCTTTGCAATCCAGTTTGTTTTAGTTAGTTATATTCCACAAGTGAAACTATCTGGTAGTTGTCTTTCACTTTTTCTTAAAATATATCATACTTATTTACTTTGAAAGAAATTGAGAGGGAAGAGAGACACCTGCAGCCCTGTTTCACTACTTGTGAAGCTCCTCCCCACCTCCAGAGGTGCAAACTGGGGGCTTGAACCTGGGTCCTGGTGCATTGTGTTATATGTGCTCAACCAGGTACACTACCACCACAAGGCGCCTGCCTTTCATTTCATTTAGAATAATTATTCATTTAGAATAATTAGAATAAAACAAAGTTTTATCTTTGTCTCAAAATGTCTTTTTTTTTTTTTAATGACTGAGAGTTGTATTCCATTATATATTCCAGTTTCTTTTTTTCAGTCATCTGTTAGTGAGCATTTTCTTGGACTCCTTACGTTGAGACCAAACCCTTTTTTTTTTTCCTTTCCTTTTTTACCAGAGCACTGCTCAGCTCGGGCTTATAGTGGTGCAGGGGACTGAACCTGAGACTTCGGAGCCACAAGTCTGGGAGTCTGTTTGCTAACCATTTTGCTATATACCCCTGCCCTCCTTACTTTGCCTATTGTGCATAGTGGAGCTATGAACATAGGGTGCATATATTCTTTTGAATTAGTGTTTTCATAACTTGATTTTTCTTTTCCACCAGATTATTGCTGGGGCTCAAACAATACCCTGATGAATCAGTGGCTACTGGTGGCCATCTTTTTTCCTAAAAAAAAGTTTGTTTGTTGTTGTTGTTGTTTTTGATAGAGACAGAAACAGAGAAAGAGAGTAGCACTGTTTCACTGCTCATGAAGCTTCCATGCAGGTAGGGACTGGGAGTTTGAATCTGGTTCCTCACATATGGTAACAAGCTCTTTTTTTGTTTTTCCTCCTTTTTTTTGAACCAGAAAACTGCTTATCTCTGGTTTATGTTGTTGCCAGGGATTGAACCTGGGATTTCGGAATACCAGTCATGGAAATTTTTGCATAACTACCTTGCTATCTTTTTCGCCTTTTCTGTCCCCAAGTCTTTTAGATGTAGGCTATTCTCACTGATGTGAGCAATATCTCATTACAATTCTAATTTGCATTTCACTAGCAATAGTGTTGAGCTTTTCTTTTTCACATGTCTGTGAGCCATTTGGAGATCTCTTGGGGAATGTCTAGATCTTTCACCCACATTTGATTGGGTTACTTGATTTTTGTTGTCTCTGTGTATCTTTTGGCTACCAACCCCTTGTCAGATGTGCAAATATCTTCCATTTGCTGCGTTGCCTTTTTATTTTTTTTAAAGATTTTTTAAAAAATTATTTCTTCCCTTTTGTTGCCCTTTTTTTTTATTGTTGTAGTTATTATTGATGTCGTTGTTGTTGGATAGTACAGAGAGAAATGGAGAGAGGAGGGGAAGACAGAGGTGGAGAGAGACACCTGCAGACCAGCTTCACCTCATGTGAAGCGACTCCACTGCAGGTGGGGATCCGGGGGCTCGAACCGGGCTCCTTACGCCGGTCCCTGCGCTTTGCGCCACCTGCGCTTAACCCGCTGCGCTACCTCCCGACTCTCTGCCTTTTTTTTTTTTTTTTTTTTTTTTAATTTATTTATTTTCCCTTTGGTTGCCATTTTTTATTATTTTTGTAGTAGTTATTGTTGTTATTGATGTCGTCGTTGTTAGGACAGAGAGAAATGTAGAGAGGGGGAGAGAAAGACACCTACAGACCTGCTTCACCACCTATGAAGCGACTCCCCTGCAGGTGGGGAGCCCAGGCCTCGAACTGGAATCCTTAACACTGGTCCTTGTGCTTCGCACCACGTTCGCTTAACCTGCTGCGCTACTGCCAGACTCCCTGCCTTTTTATTTTGTTTTTTAAAATATTTATTTATTCGCTTTTGTTGCCCTTGTTATTTTATTGTTGTAGTCATTATTATTGATTTCGTCGTTGTTGTTGGATAGGACAGAGAGAAATGGAGAGAGGTGGGGAAGACAGAGAGGGGGAGAGAAAGACACCAGCAGACCTGTTTCACCACTTGTGAAGCGACTGCCCTGCAGGTGGGGAGCCGGGGCCTCTAACTGGGATCCTTACACCAATCCTTGCGCTTTGCGCCATGTGCTCTTAACCCGCTGCACTACTGCCCGACTCCTTGCCTTTTTATTATTATGGTAGTTTTATTTTCATGCATGCATGTTTTATGATTTGATGTTGAGGAACTGAAGTCTTACATAACCATTATGCTATCTACCCAGCGCTGCTCACCAACAGGTTTTCATCAGTTGTTTACTATACCTACCCTAGTAGGTATGAAGTGACATTTCATTGTGACTTTGATAAGCATTTCCCTAGTGACTAATGATGTGTAGAGCATGTTTCCATGGACCTATTGGCCATCTGTATATTTTCTTTGGAGAAATGTTTATTCAGGTCATTTTTAACGTTTGGAGCCCCCGCTCCTCACCTGCAGGGGAGTCGCTTCACAAGTGGTGAAGCAGGTCTGCAGGTGTCTGTCTTTCTCTCCCCCTCTGTCTTCCCCTCCTCTCTCCATTTCTCTCTGTCCTATATAACAACAACAATAACTACAACAATAAAACAACAAGGCAACAAAAGGGAATAAATAAATATTTTTTAAAAAATTTTAAATCATTGCCAAATCCAAGATCAGGAAAAATGTCCCTATATTTTCCTCTAAACATTTTATTAGTTCATAAGTATTTGATTGATTTTGAGTTAATTTCTGTTTGTGATGTAAGTTGAGGGCCCATGTAGATATTTAGTTTACCTATTTTAAATGCCATCCTTCCCCCTGAAAAAGTGTCAAATACTTTTTTCTGTATCAGTTGAGATGATTATGTACTTTTGCTCATTGTATTAATGTGTTATTATATCTTCCTAAAACTGTAAAAGCAAAGGATCACAGATTAAGGGGCTGAAAACAACACAAAGTTATTTTTCTCATAGTTCTGAAGATTGAAAGCCCAAAACCATAGTGTAATCAGTTTAGTTCCTTTTATAAACTCTCAGCAAGACTCTGTTCTATGTCTTTCTCCTAGTTTCTGGTGGTTACCAGTGATTTCTGGCATTTCTTGACTTGCTGATGTATATGTAACTCCAGTCTCCAGCTTCATCTCTATGTGGCATTTCCCTTATAAAAAGATACTCATCACTTACTGAGAGCCCACCTCAACCCACTTAAGATCTCTCGTCAGTTAGATTACATTTGTAAAGCCTTATTTCCAAATAAGGTTGCGTTCATAGGTACCAAGTTTAGGACTTAACTTGGGGGCTGGGAAGTAGCGCAGCAGGTTGAGTGCACATGGCGTGAAGCACAAGGACCAGAGTAAGGATCCTGGCTCCCCACCTGCGGGGGGGGGGGGGGGGGCACTTCACAAGCGGTGAAGCAGGTCTGCAGGTGTCTTTTTCTTCCCCTCTCTGTCTTCCCCTCCTCTCTCCATTTCTCTCTGTCCTGTCCAACAATGACGACATCAATAACAACAATAATAGTAACCACAACAACGATAAAACAAGGGCAACAAAAAAAATTAAAAATGGTCTCTAGGAGCAGTGGATTGTTAGTGTAGACACCAAGCCCCAGCAATAACCCTGGAGGCAAAAAAAAAAAATCATCTTTTGAGGTACAGCTTCCATATATCATATTATATTGACTGATTTTTATTATACTGAACCAGCCTTGTGTTCCATGAATTTATTCCGCTTGGTCATGGCACATAATTTGTTTGCTATAACACTGGACCTGGTTTGCTTATATTTTTTTAAAGAAATTTTACATCTATATTCATAAAGGATATTGATCTGTAGTTATCTTGTAATATCTTCGTAAAACTATAGAATTTATTATTTGAATCATCTGGTTTTCACCTTTAATTGTTGAGGAATTTTTTGTTTGTTTGTTTGTTGTTTGTTTTTATTGCCCCCAGAGTTATCACTGGGGCTCCTGCCTGCATTAGGAGTCCACTTTTCCTAGAGGCTATTTTTCCCATTTTGTTGCCCTTGTTGTTGTTGTTGCCATTGCTGTTGTTGGATAGGACAGAAAGAAATCAAGAGAGGAGGGGAAGACATAGAGGGGGAGAGAAAGACACCTGCAGACTTGCTTCACCCTCTGTGAAGCAATCCCCCTGAGGGGGGGAGCTGGGAGTTTGAACCAGGATCCTTACACTGGTCTTTGAGCTTTGCACCATGTGTGCTTAACTCACTGTGCCACTACCCGGCCCTGTTTTTTGTTTTTTTACCAGAGCACTGATCAGCTCAGGTTTATGGTTGGGGGGTGAGGGGGGGTTGAAACTGAGACTTGGAGCCTCAGGCCTAAGAGTCTCTGCATAACCATTATGTTATCTACCCCTGGGGAGGTTTTTTGGTTCGTTTTTTAATCACTTAGTCGATCAGGAAGTAAAGTTCTGGTTTTTGGTGGTGCAAAGGATTAAGATTAAATATAGGACTTTGGAGCCTCAGGCATGTGAATCTCTTTGCAAAGCCATTATGCTACCTATTCCCACCCCTTATGAAAGTTATATATTGGGGGTGGGATGGTAGTGCAATGGGTTAAGTGCACGTGGCGCAAAACACAAGGACCTGCTGTAAGGATCCCAGTTTGAGTCCCGGCTCCCCACCTGCAGTGGTATCGCTTCACAGGTGGTGAAGCAGGTCTGCAGGTGTCTCTTTCTTTCCCCCTCTTTGTCTTCCCCTCCGCTCTCCATTTCTCTCTGTCCTATCCAACAACGATGACGATGACATCAACAACAATACCAACAATAACTACAACAATAAAACAAGGGCAACAAAAGGGAAAATAATAATAAAAAATTTGAAAAAATATATATATACACAAGTTAGATAATCTAGATGAAATGGACATATCCTTAGGATACAAAGTACTAACTGTCTGATTCATGTATTAGTTCTCATGCCAGCTGCACCCTGAGCTCTTCCTGTTCAAAATCCAAAAATCTAATGCTACTCTTACCCTCCTTTGAACCATTACGGTCTTTTGACTCCTCTCATCAGTCCTTAACATCATCCTTGTGCACTTTTTCTCCTCCATATTCACTGGGTTCAACGAACTTTGAGGAGGAGCCATTGCTCGATATGTAATTATATATTGAATTAGAATTTAAAATGCTTAACTACATATAACTTTAAATATATTTATATTTAATATGTAGAAAATCAGTATGAATGAAAAGTTACTGATCTCCCCCAATAAGGAAATTATTGGGGTTTTCTCTATTTCACTAACACCAGTAACGACCATGTGTGGGATCTCAATTGTCATTGGCTTGCCTGTGCTCCTTGTCTTAAGAATTGTCCTCTTTTTATTTCAGGTGTTTGTAGCCAGTCCTCACAAAACACAGCCTATTGTGGAGATTCTATTAAAAAACCAACCCAAGCTTATTGAGTTTCTGAGCAGCTTCCAAAAAGAAAGGACAGATGATGAGCAGTTCACTGATGAGAAGAACTACTTGATTAAACAGATTCGGGACTTGAAGAAAACAACTCCTTGAAGCTCTTGCTCAATTTCTTGCCACAGCCACCATTTCATTTGATGTTTGTATAAAAAAAATGTCACTTCTAAAAGTAATTGTTCTTGGAAAGGCTTTGGAGGTGCCTATTTTTCTTAATTCATTGTTCAGAGTAGATGGAATATAAGCATTTGAATGAAACAAATAGCCTAGAATATATTATTTTAATCAAATCTTTGATTATGTGAAATCCAAGCCATTGTATTACACATTGATAAAAACCATATTAACTTAATTATGAAAGGCAATAGGATTGTGGACTTATAGACCAAACTCTTGGTCACTATGAGCCACTAAGCAGAAGCCCCAATGATGGGCAGTCATCAAAGAGAATAAATTCTCAGAGAACTTAACATAGATGAGAGGTACAAAATTGTTTTGCTTGTCTGCACTTAGACATAACTAGTTTCTTATGGCATTGAAAGAGCTGAGAAAATAAGATTCATTTCTTCAATCATATTCTTGTTCCCTGACCATATCTTCTGACTACAACTAATTTTCTAGAGAATTATGCCCACTTCCCCACTTAGCTTTTCTTTCTGCTCTCCGTTCTACATTCCATCCCAACAGATCTCCTCAGTATGTCTGATTCCTGGTATGAGTGCATGTGTGTACACACACACACACACACACCCCACTGTGACCTGCAGTCAGGTTAACATGCAGCTGAGTAAGTAAAAATAGGATGAATTAACAAGAGTCATGAGTGCATAGAGGACCCACACATTATGATGATCTTTTACACTTGAGAACTTGGAAAAACTGATTAAGAACCACAGTTCAAACTGTAGTCCCTGCTATTTCACACTTCTGTAAGTTAGCATATGTTTGAAATATTCTACTCATTATTGTCCTTATGGGAAAATATTTCTGTAGTAAAAGTGTGTTTTAGAGTAGGAGTCATTGCATTGGAGTGTCTAGTATATATAAAACTATGGGTCCAGAAAGTTGCACAGTTCTTTAGCCCACTTTTATAAATAAGGGGACATTGCTGTTGGAAGGCAAATGGTTAAATGGATGAAAATATTCTCAAATGAGGTGTTTATTTATTTATTTTTCTAAGTAGCCATCACCCTCACTCTAATTTTCCATCAAGGCTTTCAGTCAAAAGGTTGAAAACCTGTCAGATTTTTGTTCTAAATAGTCTCTTGCACAGTAGGATTTTTAAAGAGTTAATCTGAAGTCTTCAAAAAAAAATATGGAACAAGAATTTTTTAAAAAAAGGTTACATTTTGTTTTTAAACATCAGGTGTATAAAATGGAAGCTGTACTCTATAAGGCACTAGAAGTACAACTATTAATCTGTTGTTTTTTAGAATTGTTTCCAAATCATGGACACTTGCTGCTGCTTTTTTTTTTTTTTTTTTTTAATATTGGTTGCTGTTTTCTTCAGCCAGATATTTCTCCACCCAAAAAGGAAAAGATCCCTTCCCAGGACCCTTCTCCAGGTGCAGTACCCACTGGACATTTTGCATCTGAAAGGTTACCTGGCAGCGTTCTGCCCTTCTTCATTGGGGCACAGGTCTGTGCTCTTTGCCTGGTGTGGCTCCTGACACACATGGTATGGGACCTTCTCAAAGCAGCTCTAGCCAGTGCCTGTGGGAGGCTTGGCCAACAGCCTATCTGATGACCTACATTCTTTACTTACTGGAGTTGGGTTATTTTCATAACATTCCCTGACAGTCTTGAGTCTCTTAGAATTTGACTTTTCTGGTTTTGCTTCTTGGATTAAATGAGAAGTGTAAATATAAAAACCAAAGTAGCAATAACCACTGGAAATTTATTTGGTTGTTCAATACTGCTGTTCCACAACATCATGGGACACATGTTTTCAATTGGAAATTAAGGCCTTGTTATAATTCTTTTTTGATAAGTAAAACATTTTCTTTCCTAAGGGCTTGAATTAGTTTTCCTAGCAACCCCTAATCCTAGTTTAGTACCTGTCAAACAGAAAACTGAGTCTGAGAGGTAATAAAGTAAGTAGTTGAGGTTTTTTGTTGTGATACAGTTTTGGAAATTATTAATGTGAGAGGGTGAGCAAGAAGCCCATAGTCAAAACATGCTTGTACAAAATTCACTGTAAATATTGCTGAGAACTGAATTTTTAAATAGTCCTATTTAATAAGTTCTTTCAAGAGCACACATTTAAATAAGGTCTGACTAAATAAAAAGGTGCCATATACTCCATGGTTGGTTTCATTCCTCTGCGTTTCCCTTGTTTGTGTTGTCACTGCTCCAAACAGGGAGAGCCCCTGCAGAGAATGCTAGCCTAACTGGGAGGGCTGGCCCATGTGCCACTAATTACATGGCCTTGTCACCATCCCATTCTCTAAATGATAGTAAATACCATCAACTGAGTGCTGCCTGCTAGCAATTAAATAATTATGTCACATTACTGATTCATCAGCATACAGTTATTCCCATTTTACACTTATGAAAACCAGAGCTCTGGCTGCTTAACTACCTGAGACTGTGGGGCCTCCACTGTGGTTGGAGGCCATACTCCTGCCCTTCCCCTTTTTTTTTCTTTAATATTTATTTATTCCCTTTTGTTGCCCTTGTTGTCTTATTGTTATAGTTATTATTGTTATTGATATTGTTGTTGTTGGATAGGACAGAGAGAAATGGAGAGAGGAGGGGAAGACAGAGAGGGGGAGAGAAAGATAGACACCTGCAGACCTGCTTCACCACCTGTGAAGCGACTCTACTGCAGGTGGGGAGCCAGGGGCTCCAACCGGGATCCTTAGCTGGTTCTAGTGCTTTGCGCCACGTGCGCTTAACCTGCTGCACTACCGCCCGACTCCCGCCCTTCCCCTTTCATCCTCAGGTTTGGACTAGGAAGGTCCAGGGTGTTGGTACTTCTTCATCCCTTCTCCCCAGTGCTACAGGGCTGCTGGCAGAGATGTGAAGGTCCTAGAATGAAGTTAGCTGGGTTTGAGATCATAATGTTCTTGGATGAGGCTCCTGGTGAAGAACAGGCATCTGCCCAAGTGTTAGGATTAACCCTGGGAGAAAGGCCGAGGGGCACACAGCCCTTGTGCAACTGTTCTGATTGCTGCCCAGTCTCCATGAGCTGTCATCCTTGGAGGCCCTGGGGGAGCAATATATGCTGGGGAAAGGGAGGGAGTTTTTCAAAGCCTCTGTCCTAACTACACTGCTTTGTTGGTCTGAGAAACAGCTGCTCTGAGCCATAGTGCAGTCTGGGCCTGAAAGTGATTATACTATTAAGGATAATTAAACGCAAATGTCACTAGAAAAAATGTAAATGTGAAAAGGTGGTTGCCCCACCTGCAGGGGGAAAGCTTCATGAGTGGTGAAGCAGGGCTGCAGGTAGCTCTCTGTCTCTCCCCCTCTTTGTCTCTCCCTCCCCTCTCTGTCTCTATCCATTAATAAAGTGGTTATTTCAAGACATATTTTAAAATTCTATTTATTCACCTATTGGATAGAGACAAATTGAGAAGGAAAAGGGATATAGAGATGGGGGGAGACCTGCAGCACTGCTTCCCAACTCATTGAAGCTTTCCCTTTGCAGGTGTGGACCCAGGACTTGAGCCCTGGTCCTTGAACACTCAACTGAGTACACCACTACCCCTGAAGATAGATTTATACATATCTCTAGTCTGCCACTATTAGGAAGATTTTATACCTTTTGCTTAGTTTCTGTCTTATCAAAAAACAGTCGTGTATATATGGCTTGAATCAGGTGGGTTCTTTCAGGAAAGGTTTGGATATTTTAGTGGAGGTCCATAAAGATCTAAAATATATAAAGAGACCTTAAAAAACTAGACATGATGAAAGATGAGTATGAATAGATCATGGTTTGGTTTTTGAAATATGGGAAGTGTTAGTATGTAACTAACACCATCAAAGCAAAGTCAAATGAAATTAAAATTCCAGCTGGAACTGAGCGACCTTTCATTCTACTGTCTTAGCCCCTACTTTATGGAGAAGGATGCTGAATCAGAGAGTGAGTGATTTACTCAAATTAAACAGCTGACAGCCGTCAAGATTCAGCTCGGGGTCCGATCCCAGAATCTGTGTCTTTGGAAACACATCTGTGAATCCAGCCACTTCCAAGCCAGCCTGCTCTGGCTCTCTCCCGTGAGCGTGCCTGCCTCACCCATTATGGCACTCACTCCACTAAAAGAGAATCCTGGCTTCCAGTGCTGAAAGATAATCAAAGGAAAGATTCCAAAGGATAGATTCATTTAAAGGGACTGACATTGCTTCACATTGTCATCTGAAGTTGGAAGCCCACCCAGTTTAGACCTGTGTGCATGAGGAGATTCCATCTTAAATTTCTCCCTTGTTTGCAGCAAAATCCTCTGGCTCTACAAAACGATTAATTTCAGACTGAATTTTTTGTACCTGCTTTTTTTGTCTTCTTCGCTACTTTTTTCAGCTGAACACATTAGCTAACATACTCTGATAGGAGTGCTTGCTGGTAGCTGGTCATTCCTCTACTTCACATTCCTCAGTGGCTCGGCACCATGTTGTTACCAAGGGCAGTTCCTGAGGGACACACATGCAGTTTCCACTAGGGTCTCCTAGTCCCTCATCACTGCCTCCCATGGAGGAAAGTGTACAATCACCAATACCCTAAAATAAAGAAACAGAGACCTTGCTGGGGAGATAGCATAGGTGTTAAGCAAAAGACTTTCTTTCAAGCCTAAGACTCAGGTCACTGACCAGCACCCTGGTTTGGGGGTGGGGGATTAGGGGCTGGGAGATACTGCACTGGTGGAGTGCATGCTTCATCATGTACAAGGACCCACCTTTGAGTGACTGGCACCACATGGAGAAGCAACTGCACAAGAGAAGGCCTTGATATCTCTCCCTTCTCTGTCTCTCTGAAATCTAAAAGTCTATTGGAGCCAAGGTGGTATATAGCTCAGCAATAGAGCACATGCCTTACATATGTGAAATCCTGGTTTCAAACAGTGGTGATCTCTCTTTTTCTTTGTTCTCTCTCTCTCGCTCCCTCTCTCTCTCCCTCCCTCCTTTTCTCTCCCTCCCTCCCTTTCTCTCTCCCTCCCTTTCTCTCTCTCTCCCTCCCTCCCTCTCTCCCTCCCTCCTTTTCTCTCCCTCCCTCCCTTTCTCTCTCCCTCCCTTTCTCTCTCCCTCCCTCCCTTTCTCTCCCTCCCTCCCTTTCTCTCCCTCCCTTTCTCTCTCTCTCTCTCTCTTTCTCTCTCCCTCTCTCATAGAAATAGTTGCAGTTGCTTTCATAAGAACGCTTTAAGACATTTTATAATGTTAGGAAGACTAGAAAAAATGAGTTCTCTTGGTTTCACTTCTGGAATCAGAGGCTAAAGTAACCAAAATATTTATTTAACTGCTTATTTATGCACTCACTCTAACATCCATTGATCTCATTGTCTGGGCTCACTGGGGGTTGATCAGGGGAACAGACACACTGGGATTAGATAAATCTCTTGTGGCCAGGGACCTGGGGAGCAGCCTTTGTAATCCATCCCCTCCATCTGGCATCAGGCCTCAGCAGGCTAAGGAGGCAAGACTGAAGTAGGAGCCCCTGTGGAAGCACTGGAATGCAGAGGGAGAGCATCTGCAGCCCACCACACTGGCCTCTGTGTCCCAGCCTCCACCTTGGAGCATGTGGCTGACAGCAAGGTAGACCAGCAGGTCTGCAGCAGCCCTCGTGCCCACCGTCCTAGAAGAAATGTGGCCACCACTTTGCCTCCTCATGCAACTCTAACAACTTTCTCTTGACAACAGCCCTAGCTCATACCATTCAGAATCATGTTCCCACTTAGTTATATGGACACATTCTAAACCCACCATTTACAATCTCTACTAGGGTCATTGACTCCATATCATCGTCTTTCCTTTCCATAAGGAAAGTGACATGAGTGGTTTGGATGACATCTGCTGTGCAACTCAGGCATCAAAGTTCAACATCCTCGAGGAAACACTCACGAAAGACATGTCTCTGATATCCGATTACTGTAAAAAATGGCGACTAATCCCTAGCACTGCAAAAACGGTATCATCTGTTTTCCATCTACACCATGCCTCGGCCTCGCGTGAGCTTAAGGTGCAGCTTGGCGATACGAGAATCCGGCATGAAGCCCAGCCAGTCTATCTTGGTGTTACTCTCGATCGCACTCTGTCATTTCACAAACATCTCATAAAAACTGCAGCAAAGGTGGGCGCGAGGAATCACATCATTGCAAGACTGGCCAGCTCCTCATGGGGCACAAGCGCTTCCGCACTATGATCATCCTCTCTGGCATTATGCTATTCCACTGCAGAATACTGTGCCCCAGTATGGTTTCGTAGCCCCCATGTCCACTTGGTCGATTCCAAATTATATTCCTCCATGGGGATAATTTCTGGAACCATCCGTTCCACCCCGGTTCCATGGCTGCCAGTTCTTAGCAACATCACCCCGCCAGATATTCGTCGGGATGCGGCATCATCTAAGTTAATTTCCCACATTTATGCTTGACCGGACCTGCCAATATATGTGGATATCTTTGCCCACCCTGTCCAACGCTTGACATCTCATCATCCAATCTGGTCCCCTATGCCTACACTGAACTTCTCTGTTCCAGTCTCTTGGAAACAGAGCTGGCAGTCAGCTGAGGTAAAGAACAAACACCTCATCACAGACCCCTGCAAGTGTCAACCCGGCTTTGACCTAGCACGTTATGATTGGGCCCTCCTCAATCGCTATCAAACAGGCCATGGCCAGTGCGCCGCTATGTTCCATCGCTGGGGAGCCAGAGACGATCCGAACTGCCCCTGTGGCTACAGACAGACTATGACCCACATAGTCAACAATTGCCACCTCTCCAGATTCAAAGGAGGTCTCGAAACTTTACATCAGGCTCAACCTGATGCTGTTGACTGGCTACGGAAGAAGGGCAAACGCTAGAAGAAGTGACATGAGTGGTTTGGTTTGTATAAGTCAATGGATACATATGGACTATTTCCTAAACATCAAATGAGAAAAGGAGAACCTTTGTGGCAGAGTGGTTGTGGGCATCAGTAAGATGAAGGATGTGTGGCTCTGGCTCAGGAGATGCTCCCACATCAGACCTCTCAGCTGGGGTTCCCTACCTACCAGTGGCAGAGGAACTTCATGCAGTGTGGAGTCCAGTCAAAGGAGCCACATGCAGTAAGAAATTATGGCTAGAGAATGACAAGGGACTGCCCTGAAGACTGACATGGGACCCAGACAAGGGTTTATCCAATATCATCATCAAAGCAGCTCGCATGTGGGGAGAAAATGGCGTGAAGACGGCATATTTGAGTAGGAGACTCTGTAGGAGACCCAGCGGGATGGGGGAGCTGAGCGGATATGGCTTTTGTGGTATGAGTCTGCTTGTGGCAGGCTCATTGGAGATGCTTTACAAGCACTAAATGCAACCCTGGGATCACCCCACAAGTCGTGTGTGGTTATTTTACAGATGTGGAAACAGACACAGAAAGAGTGACTCAGCCAAGACTGGAGTGAGCATAGGATGGAACAGAATTCCAACCCTGAGCTAGAGGTGGGGAACCTTTGACCTTGAGTGAGACCTTGAGCTGCTTTAGACATGCCAGAAGACCAGGGCAAGGAAGAGGGGCCCCCAAGGTATCAGGTGAAGAGTACTCAACAGTGATGCACTCAACCAAGATCAGACCTGGAATGAGGGTAATGGCTAGAAAATCTCTGGATAAATCACCTTGCCAGTGGCTGGAATACCTATGAGGAAACATCTGGGCAGCAACTGGACCAATGAGTCTGATGTCCAGGAAGGTGTGGGCTGGAGACACTGATTTGAGGGTTACTGAGATTAAGGTGATCAGAGAGATTAAAATGGGGCCAGGTGGTGGCGCACCCAGTTAAGAGCACACTTTACACCGCGCAAGGACCCAGGTTCAAGTCCCTGGTCCCCACCTGCAGGGCTGCTGGTGTCTCTGTCTTCTGCTGTTTATCTTTTCCTCCTTTCTTAATTTCTCTGTCTCTATCCAATCATAAATAAATAAAAATATTAGAAAGGAAAAAAAAGAATTTTTAAAAATTAAAGTGAGGTGAGGGACTGGTAAAAATAGTTCATCTGGATAATACAATGTTTTGTCATGTGAGGGACCCAGGTTCTAGCTTGGTCACCACTGCATAGGAGGAAACTTAAAAAAAAATTTTTTTTAAAGATTTTATTTACTTATTAGTGAGAAAGATAGGGAGAGAGAAAGAGAAAGAACCAGAGATCACTCTGGTACATGTGCTGCTGGGGTTTGAACTCAGGACCTCATGCTTGAGAGTCCAACACTGTATCCATTGCTCTACCTCCCAGATCACAGGAAGAAGCTTTGGTGCTATGGTGTGACTGTCTATTTCTTTGTCTCTCTGCCTGCTTCTATCTTTAAGAAAAGAAAGAAAGAAAGAAAGGAAGAAAGAAAGAAAGAAAGAAAGAAAGAAAGAAAGAAAGAGAGGGAGGGGAGAAGGGAGGAAGGAAAAAGAGATGGGAGTTCTATTCCTTGCCATAATTTGAGTTCTTCCCACCCCTCATACACAAATACCTGCTTTTATTTGTATTTAACCCCATCTGTATCAACTTCCTACTTGAAGATTTTCTCCTCCCTTCCCAGTAGAGGCTCAGATACAAATCACTATGTTCTACACCTCCTTTTACTTAGGGTTGGGAGTTGCTGAGGTCCAGCGAGTTTTTTCTGGGTCTCCACCCAACTCTAACACTATGACATTGTCCCAAAGTCCGTGTCTAATCCTGTCAGATTTACTGGCTGGAGCTGGTCATAAATGACGTGGGAATCCTGGATTTGGGTGTTGGCAGGTCAATCCATATCCCCAGCCTGTTTCTATCTTTCCCTAGTGGGACAGAGCTCTGGAGAGTGTGGGAATCCTGTTACCCCAAAAACTATGTTCAGCAGAGAAGCAGTTACAGAAGCCAGACCTTCCACCTTCTGCATCCCAAAAAGAATTGTGGTCCATACTCCCAGAGAGAGAGCAATGTAGGGGTCGGGTGGTGACGCACTTGGTTGAGCACACGTTACTATGCATAACGACTTGGGTTCAAGCCCCAAGACCCCACATGCGCGGGGGGGGGGGGAGCTTCACAAGCAGGTCTGTCTCTCTTCCAATCTATCTCCCTCTTCCCTCTTGACATCTGGCTGTCTCTATAAAATAAAGATACTAAGAAATAAAGAGAGATATTAGGGAAAGATGACCAGAGGGCTCTGAACTCCAATTCCTTTAGGACCCAGAGAAAAAAAGAAGAAAGGAAGGACATTAGGAAGTAATAATAGGTATGACTTAAAATAGAAGAGATAACAAGATCATAGAAAAAAGGGGGGCAAAATTATAGACGGGGCTGGGCACTGGTGCACCCCAGTTAAGCACACAAGTATCTGCACAAGTATCCAGGTTTGAGTCCCCACACCCCACCTGCAGGGGTAGCTTCATGAGGAGCAAAGCAAGTCTGCAGGTGTCTAATCTTTCTCTCCCCATTCTCTCTCTCCCTCCTCTTTCAATTTCTCTCTGTCCTGTCCAAAAAAAAAAAAAAAAAGAAAGAAAGAAAAAATGGCCACCAGGAGCAATGGATTTGTAGTGCAGGCACTAAGTCCCAACGATAACCCTGGAGGCATATATGTATGTGACCTTGGGAGAACCACTACAGTTTCCAATGGAGGGAATGGGGACACAGAATTCTGGTGGTGGGAACCATGTGGAATTATACCCGTTATTCTGTAATTTTGTAAATCACTAATAAAAAATATGGGGCCAGGTGGTGGCTTACCTGGTTGAGTGCACATGTTACAATGTGCAAGGACCTGGGTTCAAGCCTCTGGCCCCCACCTGCAGGGGGAAGCTTTGCAAGTGGTGAAGCAGAACTGTAGGTGTCTCTGTCTCTTACCCTATCACCCCCTTTCCTCTTGATTTCTGGCTGTCTCTATCCAATAAATAAATAAAGATAATAAAATAAATTTTAAAATGTTTTTAAAATGTCAAAAAATAAATTAAATCTGAGAAGGAAGGGAAAGAAGCCCCCCACACACACCCAGCTTTTTTTTTCCCTTCCCTGTAGTGGAGGAAGAAATCCTGCCTTTTTGTGAGGCAGGGAGCACGACATTCACAAGGCCACAAGCCACTGGCGGGTATGAATGAGGCTCTGTGCTGCCAGCATGGGAGGAGGAAGGAGAGGAGTGTGCCTGCCGGCAGCGCCTGACGGCATCTGGCAGCACCAGGCTGCCCTATGTCTTGACTGGAGATCTGTTTCCCAGAAAAGTGTTTTTTCATAGTTGTCCATTTGCCAAGCACAAACACAAGCAGCCAGGAAATTGGCGCCAGAAGAGAGCCGGGCAAGGAACTCTCAAACCGGCTCCACTGAGAAAGGCTCTGAATCTGGCCCAGGTCTCGCAGTAAGGAGCTACTCTGAACTGAGCACTTGTGGGAGAGCCATGCTGAGCTCCAGGCCGCCTCCCTGGAGACAGTCCCCTGGCGTCCCATCCCTGCAGCCTGGCTCCAGATGGATGTTGTTCCAGTCCTAGGAGGTGAGTCCATTCACTAGAGAGCAGCAGCAGCTCAGGACCCCTAGTTTCTTCTCTTCTCTGGGGTGTTTGAAGGAATGCAGAAAATCCAGGAAGATGTGGCCTGTGATAAGGTCTGCACCCTCACTCCCTGTCATTGAACATGCTGGATCTCTGGATGCGAGTATACCTTCCATCCTTTCCTGGCCCTTTCCCCAATCTTCACAGTTTATACAAATATGCTCCCCACAAAACACTTAAAAGAAACAAGTAAGCAAAATGCAAACTAACATGGTTCATTACAAAGAGACAACTGTCAATATCATTTCAATCCTTCTTTGAAGGAATTAGGAGAAAGACCAGGGTACTATTCATCTCTGGCATAGGGAGTGTTGGGGACTGAACTTGGGACCTACACTAGACCTGTAATCTATCACTGAGCCGTTCATTTTGATGCATTTTTCAAAATGCAATCAATATCAGGAACAGAAACCAGGACCTCATGCATGGGTGAATGTGCTCTACTTCTAAGTCAAAATCCGACTCAACTTCTCAAATTTTTTTTTTATAGACAGAGACCAAAGCACCACCACTCATGGAGTTCTGTTTGTTTTAGTTTCTGTTGCTCTCACATGGTGCAGGATTAAACTCGAGGTCTCAGACAGGCAAGGCTGGTGACCTACTGTAGGTCAGCCACCACCCCAGCACCTGATGTGTATTGTCAATTGACAAAAAGACAGTCATGACATACAACCCAGTAATCAACAAAAACAATTCAATTTAAGGCCTCTAATAAACCTTTATAAATGATATAAAATGGTCAATAAGCACATGAAAAGAGCCTCAGTATCACTAATAATTAAGAAGATACAAATCAATACCATAATAAGATATGCAGCACAACCACAAGAACGACCAGAATAAAATCGTTGGGAAGGATGTGGAGCATGTAGAATATATTATAGGGTGGCTGCCATAAAAAAGGAATCTTGGGAATAGGGCAGTAGCACAGCAGGTTGGGTGCACGTGGCACAAAGCACTAGAACCGGCATAAGGATCCCAGTTCCAGCCCCCAGTTCCCCACCTGCAGGGGAGTCGCTTCACAGGCAGTGAAGCACGTCTGCAGGTGTCTGTCTTTCTCTCCCCCACTCTGTCTTCCCCTCCTCTCTCCAGTTCTCTCTGTCCTATCCAGCAACAATGACATCAATAGTAAGAACAGTAATAGTCACAACAATAAAAAACAAAGGCAACAAAAGGGAATAAATAAAATAAATAAATATTTTAAAAAAGGAATATTGCAGGTCTCAATTATATATATAGCTATCATATGACTCAGAAATTTCACCCCTAGGCATATAAATCAAGAGAAATAAAAACATGTGCACTCAGAAATGGAATAAATGTCCTAATAGAGAGGATGACAGAAGGTACAAGGCTTCTTTTTGAAGCCACAGAAATGTACTTGAAGTGATTATGGTGGTGATGGTTGCATATGTCTGTGAATTCATATACTTAAATTACTGAATTGTATATTTTAAATGAATTGGGTTGCTTTGTTAATTTTTCCAGAGCATTGCTCAACTCTGGCTTATGCTGGTATAGGGGACTGAACCTGGGGCTTCAAAGCCTCAGGCATGAAAGTGTCTCTGCATAACCATTAAGCTATCTGCCCCCCCCCCACAATTATACATTTCAAATGGGTAAATTGCATAGAATATGATAGAATATGGATTATACCTAGTTCTTCATGAAAATTCCCCTTCATCTTTCCTTCCTACTTCCTTCCCTGCCTTCCTTCTTCAGGAGTACTACTAGACTCTGGCTATTAATACACTCACAAGTCCCTTCAAACACAACAGTGGTCACAAAAGGGTATACCATAAAGCAAAGGCTTATAAAATGTGTGTGTAATTACACTCTAAGATCTTCCCACAATGATAAGATCAGCTAACAACACATTTCTCAAAACACATCCTCATAGTTAAATAGCACACAATGGTAATGAATGGGAAGGAAAATAATGGGTAAAAAAAAAAAAAACAACTTTTTTTTAAGGTTGTAGAAGTATCAGTTAGCAACTATAACATAACAAAACTTCTGAAACTCAGTAATGTAAATAAAACCTTTTTTCTTACAAGTTTTTTTTTTTTTTCCTTTTCTTGCAAGAGTTGGTTGGAAGACACCTAATCCAGGCAGGGCTGGTGTCTGATGAGGGTAGAAATGCCAGACACCAAGTGTGAATGTACAAGCCTTCTTGAGGCCTACCATCAGAACCAACATAATGACATTTCACCTCATTCTATTTCTAAAAGACTTATTTTACCATATACATCACATGGGTGGGGAGGAGAGGAAGCAGAGCACCACTCCAGCACACAAGGCAACAGGGACTGATTTCAGCCTAAGGTATGTTACATCCTACATTCTACTAGCTGAGCTATTTCCCTGGCTGCTCACCTCATTCTATTGCACTCCAAATTAAGGGTTGACAGCAACATTCCACTGCTTGCAAAGTCATACCAAAAAAATGTAAGTATAAATGGGTAAAAAGCAAAAATAAAAACTAGGGCCAATGCCCAAGGAGTTGGTTCAGCAGGAAGAAAGCACTGGACTGTCCTGCCTGGACTCAATCTCTGGCACTGCATATGCTGGAGCAAATCCAATCAGTATTCTGGTCTCTCCACCCCCTACCTGCTCATATATATATATGAAATACTAAGGCTGGGGCCAGGGAGATAGAACCATGGTGCTTTGTTCTCTGTCTCATAAAAAATAATTTTTATTATAATTTTCTGTTTTGTTTCACTCCTCTGGGCCAACTTTTTCAGATAGAAAGAAAGAAGGAGAAGGAGAAAGAGGGAGACAGAGATGGGGACAGATACGGAGACGGAGACAGAGAGGAAAATGGAGAGGGAGAGGAAGAGAAACACCACAGCATCAAAACTTTCCCCCATGCTGTGGGGGCTGAAGGCTCCAAACTGGGGAGTACAGATGAGAAGTCAGTCATCTCCCTCCCAAGTGAGCTGGCTAAAAACCAAACCCAAACAAAAAACTTGGGTCACTATACTATCTACCATGGGAGAAGAACAGAGGTGGAAAACAGAAAAAAAGAAGGCACTGGATAAAATTTAGTGAATACTGTGAGAATTGTGATTGGCAATAAATTTGGAGAAGAAATAGACTGATATTCTAGGTTTGCCAATTACTAACAATGGCCTTTGGGTAAGTCATTAAATCTGAGATGCCATTTCATTACCTGTAAATAGAACTGATCATCCTTATATCACAGTATGAAAATTAAATGGTGATATAAATAGCACTTGAATGTAAAATGCAAACTATGTACAGTGAGTGACACAGTTTCCAGGAGAGGTGGGAAGCTGTCATGGGACAACAGGAACACAATGGCACTTTCAAAAACTGAAGGGCATTCATGTGGAAGGGGATGAGACACAAAGAGGTCTGTGTATTGGCCCAGGACTTATGATGGAAATGAGGGTGTGAATGGGAGGGTGTTATGTCATTAAAATAGCAATTTAATAATGAGTAGAATTTACTTAGGTGGTAATTTCCTCATCAGTGGAGATGTGAGGGCAGAGCCTGGCTGACCTGTTACCTTCAGAGAACAGCTGAAGTGCAGCCACTTGTGGGTAGTTAGATTGATCATCTGTTATCAAGGGCAGTCCTCCACCCCAGCTAGCCAAGGGAGCATTTTGTTGTTTGAATTTCTGGGTGATCCAAAAGGCATTTTGTGGGTGTGGGCCAAGGATACTAAATTTTTGGCAATGCTCAAGACAGTCCTAAACAATGGAAAATGTCAACATGCCTCTGCTGATAAATACAGGGTGTGGTAATTTTAGAATTCTAATTCCCCAAATGGGACCCAGCAAACTTTCCTCCTTTTGCCACAATGTCTCACCATCCTAACTGAAGACATAGATGACTTCAGAAGTATCTTAGATATGACTAAGCACATGTATAACAGCAAAGCCTTATAATACATTTCAATTTTAACATTGTATTCAAAGTTATATAAAACAGTGATAAATATGCATGATTGTGTAAATTGTACAAAAGGTTTGTTTGTTGTTTTAACCGGGCTGGCTTCATGGGCGGGTAACAGAGACGACCAGAGACACACGGCTGAGCTGAGAATGCAGTTTAATCTTTATTCACGAGTGGGCAAACATGTGCTCTCCTGTCTTTCTCTTCCGAGCAGAGAGGGACTCTCAAACTAATCACCACACAGACCTGTCCTGCATCCTTCTCCTCCCGCAGCTGTGGCAGGAACTCAGGAAGTACGTAGGACAGGGGGTGGGAAGAAGGGAGTAGCGCGAAAACTAGCAAGGGCTAAACCAAATCTCCTGGTGGGGGAGAGTGCATAGCAACATTTGCTAGTTGTATAAATCAATGATTATGCTACCATGTCAAAAGGGTCAGCTCACCCTGCTTGAAGACACTGTATTAACAGTAAAGTTAGATGAAAAATAAACAGTTAATTAACTATTAAGTTGCTCGCCACATAGAACATATAAAGCCTCTCCAAAGATGTTTGTGTGGATGTTTTTGTTTGTTTTGCCTCCAGGGTTATGTCTGGGTCTCAATGCTGGCACTACAAACCATTTTTTCTATTTTATTGTATAAGACAGAGATAAACTGAGAAAGGAGGGGGTTAGATAGGGAGAGAGAAAGACACCTGTAGACCTGCTTCACTACTTGTGAAGTGTCCACCCTGCAGGTGAATAGCGAGTGCTCAAACCTGGATCCTTGTGCTTAGTACTATGTGCGCTGAACTGGTCCTTGGCTTATTACCATTAGCCAAACATGAAGGAGGTGAAAAGTTCCATTGAAAGTAATGGTCTCCTGAGAGAGACAATGAAAGAAGACAGACAAGTACTCCCAGATGTTAAGAGTCACATAAATGGGGGGCCAGGCAGTAGCGCAGCAGGTTAAGCGCAGGTGGTGCAAAGCGCAAGGACTGGCATAAGGATCCTGGTTCGAGCCCCCAGCTCCTCACCTGCAGGGAGGTCACTGGTGGTGAAGCAGGTCTGCAGGTGTCTATCTTTCTCTCCCCTCTCTCTCTGTCTTCCCCTCCTCTCTCCATTTCTCTCTGTCCTATCCAACAACAAAGCAACGTCAACAATGGCAATAATAACCGCAACGAGGCTGCAACAGCTAGGGCAATGAAAAGGGGGAAAAATGGCCTCCAGGAGCAGTGGATTCATGGTGCAGGCACCGAGCCCAGCAATAACCCTGGAGGAAAAAAAACAAAAAACAAAAAACTGCAGCAAAGGTGGGCGCGAGGAATCACATCATTGCAAGACTGGCCAGCTCCTCATGGGGCACGAGCACTTCCATGTTGTTTTCGACGGGTTATGTTGTTTTCGCCGGGCTGGCTTCACGGGCAGGTAACAGACGACCAGGGACTCATAGTTGAGCTGTAGGCAGTATCTCTTTATTCATGCAGGACGCAGCACAATCTAAGCCGAGCTGAGCTAAACTAAAGGTAAAGTACTCTAAGACTCACAATGCTGTCTTTATATATACTTCCCAAGTAGGGTGGAAACAGGATGTGACATAGAGAGGGTGGAGAGAAAAGTGACTGGTGAAAATCAGGGTGTGACAAAGAAGGGGTCAGGGTGTGACAAGGAGGGGGTGGAGCAGGCGAGAATCCTATCACTGAACCACAAATGCCCTGGAGGGAGGTGGAACTTGTTAACAGTGGTTATGTAAATAGAATAGTGTTAAGCAGGGGGGATTTAAACCAAATGAAACAGAAGGGGTCTCATGCATACCAACACTTCCACACTACGATCATCATCTCTGGCATTATGCTATTCCACTGCAGAATACTGTGCCCCAGTATGGTTCCGTAGCCCCCATGTCCACTTGGTCGATTCCAAATTATATTCCTCCATGGGGATAATTTCTGGAACCATCCGTTCCACCCCGGTTCCATGGCTGCCAGTTCTTAGCAACATCGCCCCGCCAGATATTCATCAGGATGCGGCATCATCTAAGTTCATTTCCCACGTCTACGCTCGACCGGACCTGCCAATATACGCAGACATCTTCGCCCACCTTGTCCAACGCTTGACGTCTCATCATCCAATCTGGTCCCCTACGCCTACACTGAACTTCTCTGTTCCAGTCTCTTGGAAAAAGAGCTGGCAGTCAGCTGAGGTAAAGAACAAACACCTCATCACAGACCCCTGCAAGTGTCAACCCGGCTTTGACCTAGCACGTTATGATTGGGCCCTCCTCAATCGCTATCGAACAGGCCATGGCCGGTGCACCGCTATGTTCCATTGCTGGGGAGCCAGAGACGATCCGAACTGCCCCTGTGGCTACAGACAGACTATGCCCCACATAGTCAACGACTGCCACCTCTCCAGATTCAAAGGAGGTCTCGAAACTTTACATCAGGCTCAACCTGACGCTGTTGACTGGCTACGGAAGAAGGGCAAACGCTAGAAGAAGTACTAAAATACACTGTAAGCCTAGTAAAGTGTTTCTATTTAAAGTCCTTTAAAATATACAAGAAGAATAACGAATGGAAAGGTAGTCAAATGCTATATTGTTGCTGAATACAATTTAATTTTTTTAATTTTTATTTATTTATTATGGAATAGAGACAGAGAGAAATTGAGCCCTGCTTCACCACTTGTGAGGCTTTCCTCCTACAGGTGGGGACAAGAGGCTTGAACTCAGATCCTTATGCGCTTAACCAGGTGTGCCACCACCTAGTCCCACAAAAAAATTTAATTCTTTATCCCAAGAAGTTTTATTTTAGAAAAATCTGATTTTTCAAATACTCCTTATTTCCATTAAATGTTTAAAAAGTCCTTGGCAGTGAGCCGGGTGGTAGAGCAGTGCGCTAATCACAGGTGGTGCAAAGTGCAAAGACTGGCATAAGGATCCTGGTTCCAGCCCCTGGCTCCCCACCTGCAGGGGAATCACTTTACAGGCGGTGAAGCAAGGTCTGCAGGTGTCTATCTTTCTCTCCCCGTCTCTGTCTTTCCCTCCTCTCTCCATTTCTCTCTGTCCTATCCAACAACAATGACATCAATAATAACTACAACAATAAAACAACAAGGGCAACAAAAGCGATGAATGAATAAATAAATAAATATTTAAAAGTATTTTTTAAAAGTCCTTGGGAAAAGAAAATGTACTTATCTAACTATCTTTGGGGCTTGTCTCCAAGGGAAAAAATTCATGATATTATAGGGCAGTTTTAAAGAAAAAATTATTAGTGATTTAATTATTAATTTACAAATTATAACAGGAGTACAATTCTGCATCACTCCTACCACCAGACTTCCATATCCCCATTCCCTCCACTGAAGCTACAATAGTTTTCCCAAGGTTGTAGATATGAGTTAACTATTATTCTTTAACTATTTGCCTATATATATATTTGCCCCTTCCCCCCCCATGGTCCTTTCTCTTCCTTTCTTCTTTTTTTAATATTTATTTATTCATTTTCTCTTTTTGTTGCCCTTGTTGTTTTGTTGTAGTTATTATTGTTGTTATTGATGTCATCATTGTTGGATAGGACAGAGAGTAATGGAGAGAGGAGGGGAAGACAAAGAGGGGGAGAGAAAGACAGACACCTGCAGACCTGCTTCACCGCCTGTGAATCGACTCCCCTACAGGTGGGGAGCCGGTGGCTCGAACCAGGACCCTTATGCTGGTCCTTGGGCTTAACGCCAAGTGCGCTTAACCCACTGCACTACCACCCAACTCCCTGTCTTTTTCCCTATCTCCTCTTCTTGTCTCAATTTTTTCCTGTCTATATACAATAATAAATAAAATTTAAAAAAATTAAAATATATAAAAAATAGTAAAAAAACAGAAAGGAAAAGTCAAAGCAGGAGTTGACTGAATTTGGAGTAGGGCACCAAAGAATAAACTCTGGGTGGAGGGTGAGGGTGAGGGTGAATGTTCAGCTTCATGGGGGGGGGGAGGATGGGACATCTTTTGGTGGTGGGAATAGAAAAAAATTAAAATACAAAAAAAAATTAATATGTAATACATCTTTAAAAAATATTAAATCCACAATAATGGAAGTTCAAGTATTTATTACTATAACATACAATAAAATCACTCAATACATCAGCATGTATAGAATGTGCACTTACATTAAAAACAAAACTGAAAATAAAAAATTCTTGATATTGCTTGATTTAGAGCCTTGAGACATTCTGAACTACTTTCTAGAAAAGCATTTCCTCTTGTAGCCTCTTGTCTTCTTATTTGTAAAAGGAGTATGCAAACCAAATGAGATCTAAGTTCCCTTGATATTGGAGTATATTTAAATGCAGTACACTGAACACAGTTCATACATTTGATGGACCAGCTTCTAATCAAACTATGCACAGGATGACATATTTAAAATAGGTTTTATTTTCCACTGGTACATATTAATGGGGCTTGTTTGACTTAGGAGTGGAATATCCAATAAGTCAGCCTAAGTGATAGAACATTTTTTCCACAACAATACATAGATATGCTAGACTTTTAATGTCAACATTAAATTGCACTACAAATATCAAAGACTTTAAGATACATGGTCAAATGCTGATACAATAAACTAAAGACCTATCTGACCAACTGATGAGATAAAATTTGATCATGTTGAACACTGTGCTCTAATTTTGCAAGATGAACCACAGAGTTTGTGCCAACTAAGGCCAACTGACAGTTCACTTTCCTATGCTAGAATGCAAACATAATTGAATGCTGTGTTCTAGAGAGTAGGGAATCAAGGTAGTTCTATATGACTACAGGTGTGACCAATTCCCACCCCCAAAATGAATTCTGATTGATTTAAAAAAAATTTTTTTTTAAATATTTTATTTATTTATTCCCTTTTGTTGCCCTTGTTGTTTTATTGTTGTAGTTATTATTGTTGTTGTCGTTGTTGGATAGGACAGAGAGAAATAGAGAGAGGAAGGGAAGACAGAGGAGGAGAGAAAGAGTGAAGCGACTCCCCTGCAGGTGGGGAGACGGGGTTCGAACCGGGATCCTTATGCCGGTCCTTGTGCTTTGCGCCACTTGCGCTTAACCCGCTGTGCTACAGCCCGACTCCCTCTGATTGATTTATATATAGCCCAAGCAACTAGAAAATCTTTGATGATACTCCATTACTTTTTGCCAAATTAAAGGTGTTTACAAAAAACAATTTATTAGTAGCCTGAAAAACAAAACTAAGCAAAATCTATAGCTGATGACTCTCCCCCCTTTAAATTAAAATTGGAAAAGTGGAAGATTGCAAACTGCTTTTTTTTGCCTCCAGGGTTATCACTGGGCGTGCCTGAACTACGAATCCACTGCTCCTGTAGGCCTTTTTTTTTTTTTCCCCCGTTGGTATTGTTGTTGCTGTTGTTATTGTTGGGTAAGACAGAGAAAAATTGAGAGAGGAAGGGAAGACAGAGAAGGGAGAGAAAGACAGACACCTGCAGACCTGCTTCATCACTTGTGAAGCTAGGCCCCTGCAGGTGCAGAGCTGGGGGCTCCAACCCAGATCTTTATGTTGGGCCTTGTGCTTCATGCTATGTGCGCTTAACCTGATGTGCTACTGCCCAGTCCCTGCAAACTGCTTTTTAATTAATCAACTCTAAATGATTTAAGACACTTGAAGATGACACAGTAGAATTTGTCACCATCTAACAATGGAACATGATCATAAGACATGCCCAATAAAATGGCCCTTACATCAACTATGTATTGACATGTGTAGAAAAATACACATTAATATTTACTTGCTGGTTTATGTTAATAAACCAGTGGCATTGCCCCATACAGAGCATCTTTGGTTGTGACACAAGTAGGAGAAAACCAGGGATACAGCTAATCATTCTAGAATGCAGAGGACAATACTAGTTCTAAGAATAATTTGGCTCCAAAAGTCAATAATGTTATGGTTTGAAAGACCTTCATAAATATTAATTTTCTTGTGTTACTAAAAACAAGAGAGAAAACTCTAGCAGAGGAAGTAGAAGTATTTTTGATTATTGGTAAACGGTTTTCTAATATATCCATCATTCAGGTAGAATTTTGAATTACTCATAGCTTTATCTTGTGCTAGGAAGTAAAGGTATAATGTCAGCTCTAGAATACAGATTTTTTTTTCCCACTCTGCTACTAAATAAGCCCATTAAGCTCCTCAATATCCAATTTTATGAAATTGGATAGTGAAAACTCAATGTTCTCTATTTTAAAATGAATCCAAAGCAAAATGTATTGTTTCCAGTTTGAGCTAAAAGTCTAGCACAGGGTTTGGCACCTATGTGCTCAGGAACTTAATGGTACACACATCGAAAGGTTAAGTGGAGATAACAGAAACCTCAGTTTTAAGTTATAAAGGTGGCCTGAGTCATCAATTACAATCACTTTCTTAAGCAGCTGAGGTAGCTGTCCCCCATAAACCAAGTTTGGGAGTTTCCTTTTTCACTATATTGCACAATGGGTCACCTTATGCAAAAGGAAGGAGACCAGTCTGCTATCTATAGACTGTTAAGAAAAAAACCTACAGGATCTGACCAGCAAGTCTCATCACTAATCAGAACTGGGTTATCCAGTTTAGAGCAGCGACGATCTTTTCTGTTAGGAAAAAAATGACACAGGCTAAGGAGAATCAAGAAACTTGGTAGACAGAAGGTAATAAAGTAGGAAGAAGGTTGGGCAGTGGCACACTCAGTTATGTGCACATATTACCATGCACAAGGACCAAGATTTGAGCCCCCATATCTGGGCCTCTCTGTTAAAATAATAATAATAATAATAATGGGGTCGGGCGGTGGCGCAGTGGGTTAAGTGCATGTGGTGCAAAGCGCAGGGACCAGCGTAAGGCTCTCGGTTCGAGCCCCCTGCAGGGGAGTTGCTTCACAGGTGGTGAAGCAGGTCTGCAGGTGCCTATCTTTCTCTCCCCCTCTCTGTCTTCCCCTCCTTTCTCCATTTCTCTCTGTCCTATCCAACAACGAACAACATCAACAATGGCAATAATAATGACCACAGCGAGGCTACAACAACAAGGGCAACAAAAAGGGGGGAAAATGGCCTCCAGGAGCGTTGGATTCATGGTGCAGGCACCGAGCCCAGCAATAACCCTAGAGGGGGAAAAGAAAAAAAGAAAAAAAAAAAGCCTCCATAGCAGCACAGAAACACCTGTGTGAATTCTAGGAGATATGTGTGGAGTGAACCTAGAGAATGCTCATCTATGTTGTGTAGGCATGTTACATTGTCTCATGGCAGTAAACAAATATAGAGATTTTTTTACTTTCTTCCTTCTTTTCTCTCTCTTTCTTTTTTTCTTTCTTCCTTTCTTTCTCTCTCTCTTTCTGTCTTTTTTTTTACCAGAGCACTGCTCAGCTCTGGTTTATGGTGGTGCAAGGGATTGAACCCATAACTTTGGAGCCTCAGGCATGAAAGTCTCTTTGCATAACCATTATGCTATCTACCCCACCCCCAAATACAGAGATTTTCAAGTGATAGCTTTGTTTTCATTCCCCCAATCTTTAAAATTAAGAAAGATTTTACTTTTTAGTGCAGATTTTTATTCTCAGATTAACAGATTAAGCTGCTTCACTGTGAAGTACTAATCATTTGACCCTGGGGGCTTTCAGTACACCTCAGCAAATCTCATGTGGGTCCCCAGTCCTGCTGTCTCTGTGACCATTGGACCCTATTATTTTCACTCAGAAGTTCATCTTTTTTTATATATTTGATAGATAGGATAGAGACAGAGAAATTGAAAGGGAAGGGGAAAAGAGAGAGAGAGAGAGACTTGCAGCACTGCTTTACCATTCATGAAACTTCCTCCTGCAGGTGGGGCCCAGGGAGGGGCTTGAACCAGAATTATTGCATGTGGTAACATGCTTTCTCTATCGGGTGCACCACTACCCAGCCCCCTCAAGGGTTCATCTTACTCCCACTGTTTGCCTGCAACCCACAGGAGTCTTTCAGGACTCAGCTCAAATACTTCCACTTGCATAAGGCCCTTTCTTTGTGACTCACCAGTGTCTGTCCCCTGGTGCCACCAAGATTCATAGTAACCTCCACAGGGTGGCTCTCAGCCTGGAAGAACTTGGGAAGACAATGCCTGCTGGGTCCTCACCATGTTTCTCATGTAGTAGGTTCAGGTGGGGTCCTAAGGATGTGCATTTCTAACAGGCCCTCAGGGGATGCTGCCCCTGCAGGCACAGGGATTCTACACTGAGAATAATGTTCTATCCTGCATCTTCCACTGCACTGTGAGCTTCTTAAGCACAGAAAGCATTTCATACACATCTCATCTCTGGGGTCAGTAGCCAGCAATCACTTGACCAATCCACAAATACTGATTGCCTGTTATGTGCCTGGCACTGTTATAGGCTCTGGATTCAACAAGTTGAAAAAATGTGTAGATATTTCTGCCCTCAGTGCAATTATTCCTTCTTGGTACTACACCATAAATTCTCACTAGTTTTGAAATTTGACTAGTTGTACAGAAGCAAAAATTATATGATAATTTTAATAGTGCAAAGTACCATCTTTCTTTCTTGTTAGCATACTTTTTTCCATTTCTTTTTCTTCTGATGTCTTCCCCCCAACATCCAATGTATAAATTTATAAAACTGGTAGAATACTAGGTTTTTGGGTCTTATAAAGTATTTCCTGGTTGGTTTAAAAAACTGATGTAGCTGATAGTTGAGTAAGAAACAAAGCATCTAAGAAGAAAGTAAACATGGATAATTAACATATAAAAGTAATGGACATACAGAAAATCTCAAGTGTTTCCTTATTGATAAATATTAAGTCTTAACTGCAGGTTTTCAAATTGACCTCAGTTATCTATAACATTACTTCTCCTCCCTACCCTCTCTCTTTCATGGTCTCCATCTTGTGTTAAAATGTTTATAGCAATCATAGTAAGCACGATAAGCTAGAAAGAGAAGGATGACTATCAGATGACTTCACTCATAGCTGGAACAAGAAACAAGAAATGGGAAATACAGGGCAAGTTTTAGATTAGCTGTGGTTTACTGCAGCAGAGCCAAGGATACTAATGGAGGTGAGAGGGGGCAAAAAGGACATGGAATACTCAGTGTGCAATGATGAAGGAAGACTTCAGTTGGTGGTAAGAGTGGTGCATGGATAAGAAACTGTACTTGAGTGACAACTGTCCTGTAATTCTTGTAAATCATTATTTACTGCCTCCCCTGCCCCCCAAAAATCACTTACAACAGAGCTTAGTTCACTCAGTAAGGCACCAACCATACTTTGTGGAAAGCTCTGGGTTTGGACCTCAGCACCACATGGGAACACTGCAATACTGAGGAAGCATTATGGATGATGATACAGTGCTGTGGTCTCTTTTCTCTCTCTTTCCCTTCTCTCCCTCTCTGTCTATCTAAAATCAGAATAGAAACACTAGCTGGGGGTGGTGGAATCAAACGTGTAAGACCTTGGTGCTATGAAAATAAAAATTTATAGCAGTTCTTAACAGCCTGGTATGATGTCTTTCAACTCCCAATGGAACTACACAGGCTCATATACAAGCAGAGACATTCTATCAACATTTAGATTGTTCTGTGCACAATTTGGAGAAGCTAGTTGAAGACTTCATGAGGCCATAGAATGTCATGGAAGGGAGGAGAATAAAATAAAGGCAAACATGATCAGCTCGATATAGCCCAGGATGTCATATCCCTCAGAAAAGCCAGCTCCAACCTGTGGGACAGGGACCAAGCCACTCCCTCCTCAAGTCCAGGTAGTACAAAGTATGTACTTTCATCTTTAGGCTAATTTTTTGGGAAAGTTACTTAGATTAAAATTAAGAGCATTCATGAAGAGCAATTTGAAATGTAACCTAATTAAACATTTGCTAGTCTTCTTAAGGTCTGGGAACACTTCTTTAAAAAAAATTTATTTTCCCTTTTGTTGTCCTTGTTTTTTATTGCTGTAGTTATTATTATTGTTGTAATTGATGTCATTGTTGTTGGATAGGACAGAGAGAAATGGAGAGAGGAGGGGAAGACAGAGAAGGGGGGAGAAAGACACCTGCAGACCTGCTTCACCACCTGTGAAGCAACTCCTCTACAGGTGGGGAACTTGGGGCTGGAACCGGGATCCTTACACTGGTCCTTGTTCCGCTACCACCCGACTCCCTTGGGAACACTTTTAAAAGGATTTTCATTCAAAGTAATGAGACACTGTGTGTTAAATATGGAGAAAAAAGTCATTTTATGTAAGAGAGATTGATGTCATTCATAAGAGGCAGCATTTATGAATGGAATTTTGAAATTACTAGTTTCAGTGTTCAAGGATATTTTCTCTGTCAAACCCAAAATCAATAGTTTGAGAGTCATTATTAGTAATAGTATAAAGCATCAAATATTAATACTATATCAGAATAATATTCTTTTCTATTGCTACCCCAAACCAGAACATTGTAATTCTACATATAGAAATATGTTTAAAAACTAAGAAAAAATTTTAGAAATGTAATTTTATAAGAGACCAGATCTAGCAGCTTCATTTTGTGATTTAGTTTTAACTAAGTAAATTCTGATTATTAAAATGCTGTAGGCATAAATGTGAACTTTTGGTGGTGAACTTTACTTTGACTAAAAAAAAAAATGGCCTGGTCATCAGTTACCTCCTGGAGCAGTTTACTAATTGTCACCCTTATAATTCAAAAGCCTTAATTTCTTAAAAGATGTGTAATTCTCAGCTAAGATATGACCTTCAGTGAATGAGCCTCTATCAAACTGGCCAATACAAAATCAAGACAAGGAGAAATGAGTCCCAATGGGCAGTTACAGTGATCTTATTAAACATTCTTACTTCACTTCATTTAGTGTAATAAAAGAACACAGTGCTATATTCTGAAAAATACATAAATCCAAAATAAAAACATTCTTATTCACTTCATTCTTATGCTAGCAATAAATTAGCATCCTTAAACTTTTCCCCACAAAAATCCATCCTTATTTTTGGAATTAACAAGGCTGGATTTTAAAAAGTGCAATAAAAATTCTTGAGGCTTTCACTGCAGTTTGAATAGAACCTCTTAGTGGTTTTCAAGGCACAGCTTCTTTTTTTGGTGTTGCTCTTCATCCAAAGGAATGGGTCTCAACACACCATCTAGTGGTCAAGAATAACATAACATCAGAAAAACTTCAAACATGGGTATTGGTGAAAGTTGTACTGGTTGTAAGATCAAAACAATGCATATATTTCAAAAGGACATTTGGTTTTATTTTATCTTAAAATTCTCACCTGTGGAATAATGGATTCTATATAACTCACTCAAAATAATTCAGCATCTGACCTTAAAAAAACTGGAGTCACTTGATATAGGAAAGCCTATACTTCATAAAACATGTTTTGGGAAGAAGTTATATTGTTACATTGGAAGAAAAAATAACATATATATATGTACTTATCCTCCAAGGAGAGGAATATAACTGTGTCTAGTACAGGGAAGGTATGAAGGAATGCACCACCATTTTCTTTTTTTTTAAATTTGTTTATTCCCTTTTGTTGCCCTTGTTGTTTTATTGTCGTACTTATTCTTGTTGTTGTCGTTGTTGGATAGGACAGAGAGAAACGGAGAGAGGATGGGAAGACAGAGAGGGGGAGAGAAATACACCTGCAGACCTGCTTCACCGCTTGTGGAGCGACCCCCTTGCAGGTGGGCAGCCGGGGGCTTGAACCGGGAACCTTACGCCAGTACTTGAGCTTTGTGCCACGTGTGCTTAACCCACTGAGCTACCGCCGACTCCCATGCACTACCATTTTCACATTCATGCACTTTACCTCCATGAGTGTGAAAATGAACAGGTTTTCATGGTTAATATAGGGGGAAAAATTCCTTATGCTTTTGGCAGATGAAGGGGGGAAAAACAACCATTTTGAAATATGTCACCATACTCTGCTCTTCTTAATATAGGGAAACTGGCCATCTAGAATCTAGTCTACTGGGATGTTATCAAAGCCCAACTGACCTGGGAGAAGAGAACCACTGAGCTCCAGTTCATAGGAGGAAAAAAAATATCAAAACCACTTGTGTGGCCTAGGTGATGCAGTGGATAAAATATTGGAATCTTAAGCATGATGTACCTGGCATCAATATGCAAGAGTGGTACTATATTTTCTTTTTCATAAATTAATTTATAAACATTGTAGGAAGGAAAGAACTACTTTTGAGGTTCACAGTCCAGAGCCATAGGATCACTAAGACTGAGATCTAGTCAGTTATAGAAATGTTCCTTCCCTTGTCTATCACCTCATCACCACACCACTAGGATGGAAATGGGGGTGTCTCTTATTATATAATCTCCTATATGATTATATATCTCTTATATATAACTATTTCCATAATAGTTATGCAAAACTTTCATGTACGAGGCTCTGAAGTCCCAAGTTTGTACCCCAGGACCATAATAAGCCAGAGCTGAGCAGTGCTCTAGCTTCTATCTCTTATTAGAAAATAAGTATATATAGAAATATATATTTTTAATTACTAAGACAGATTTACAGCATTCTTTATTCATCCTTAGTAATACAGGAACAGTAAATCCTGAATGCAAACCAATCTCTTTTCCTATTTCATAGGTCAACCTCCCTTTGTACTCTTTTAATGATATCTTTTGATGAACAGGTGGTCTTAATTTTAACACAGATAAATAACTTATCTTTGTATGGTTAGTGCTTTTTGTCTCCTTTCTCTAACAATAGGGAGTTATTAACTGACACTCTCCCTCAAACACTGCTATTGAATACCCAATTTTTAATCAGGTTCATATTTTGTTCCTTTATTTTTTTGACTCTGATAATTTTTTTTAAAGAAAGCAAGAGTAGATGTGTTCTTTCTCAGGCTGCAAATATAATATTTACTAATTAATTAAAATCAAGTTAGTTCAGAACAATCATTTACATATAAAATTATTTTTACAAAGACCTTTACATCTCTCGACTTTTTCAATGTAACCAAATCAGTATTTTTACTAGGAAAACTTTATTCTTTTTTTAAAAAATTATTTATTTATTTATACCCTTTTGTTGCCTTTGTTGTGGAAAACTTTATTCTAAGCTCCCATTTCCTAGCATTCAAACAGAAAGATAACACAACTAAATCTTAATACTGTACAGCAGTAATTAACATTCAAAATAGTGTGCCTAAATTATTTCACAATCTCCCAATGATTCTAATACATTAAATATCTATGTTGGTGCTGAGAGATAAATCACTCAGTAGAGTGCACACTTTACCATGCAAGGTAGGCTAGAGTGTCCAGCACCACATGGGAGTACCATGTATGGCACCAGGGGAAGCACCATGAATGGTGGAGTAGGCCTGTGGTATGTTGTCTCTTCTGCTCTCTCTGCTTCTCTCTTTCCCTCTCTGTCTCTCTGTTTGAAATTAAAAGAAAAAAGTTCACTATGTGCAGTAGAATCATGCATATGCAGGAGTTAAAAAATCTGTGTTAATATGAAAATAACAAGAATTCAAAGACGAGTCATTAACTTATGGTAGTGGTGATGACTCAATTATTCAATGATTACTGCATAACCAGATTATTCAAATAACTAAAACATTTTCATTCTTTGGCCAATCTGAGCAGCTGTGGCTTTATCCTAATAAAGGTGCATAGAACCTTTTAATTTGTTTCATCTCAAATATGCCTATTTTCCCCCTTCCTAATATGTGTCTCTTGGTACATGAAAGTGTTGTTGCTTATGGATTAATATAAATTTAATTTACAAATTAACTTTGTACCTGATTATTTGTATGAAACTGAATATTTTATAGGACAGAGACAGAGAAATCGAGAAGGAAAAAGGAGGGGGGGAGAGACCTGTAGTGGTGAAGCTTTCCCTCTGCAGATAGGGATTGGGGGCTTGAACTTGGGTCCTTAAGCATGTAACATATGCATTTAATCAGGTGTACCACAACCCAGAACTCAGGACTAATTGTTAACCAGTATTTCCCATTGCATGTGGTGTATAGTATTGGGCTGTTGAAAAAGTCATGACATATTTTTCTGATACTTATTTATTTCCTTTTGTTGCCCTTGTTGTATTGTTGTAGTTATTATTGTTGTTGTTGATGTCATTGTTGTTGGATAGGACAGACAGAAATGGAGAGAGGAGGGAAAGACAGAGAGGGTGAGAGAAAGATAGACACCTGCAGACCTGCTTCACTGCCTGTGAAGTGACTCCCCTACAGGTGGGAAACTGGGGGCTCAAATCCTTAGGCTGGTCCTTGCGCCTTGCGCCCCATGCGCTTAACCTGCTGCCCTACTGCCCATATTTTTCTATGCGAAAATGCATCATGATTTTCTGACAACCCACAGATACATAAATAATTAAGAAAAAAATGAATGGCAAAAATCTAACCTGCAAAAAGAATATGCCATATTTAAGACCACAACAGTTATCAAGGCCTGAAAATTAAGGTTAGCCTTAATAAAGTACTTGAAAATACTTACTACTTCCTTTGCTTTTAGGATCATTTTGTTCAAGAGCACAAGTTCCTGATGGATTCAACTGCCACTGTAAAAGGGCACAGACATTTTATTTATATGTCTAAGAAGAATTTAATGAACAGCATCTCACCATCCTGCAAATTTTTTTAAAGAAAAAAAGCCACCATGCTCATACCAACCAAGTTCTAAAAATGATCCTGAAGGATGTGACTTCTGGATCAGAGTCGATAACCTTAGGGAAGAAGAAATTTTACAGTTCTTTTACCTTGGTTTTACAGATAAGGAAGTGAGAGACTAGAAAGTAGAGTGACATAATTCAGGAAGACTTGCCCTAGAACATACACTAAATAAAGGAAGCAATAAGATTAGAACTTGAGTCTACCTTTGTCCAACACTACTGGAGTTTCAACACATCATATTCTATCTCCAGATCCTACATTATTTTATCACAGCTATAGAAGGCCTAGATATAGGGAGTCAGGCGGTAGCGCAGCGGGTTAAGCGCACATGGCGCAAAGCGCCAAGAACTGGTGTAAAGATCCTGGTTTGAGCCCCTGGCTCCCCACCTGCAGGGAGGGTTGCTTCACAGGTGGTAAAGCAGGTCTGCAGGTGTCTATCCTTCTCTCCCTCTCTCTGTCTTCCCCTCCTCTCTCCATTTCTCTCTGTCCTATCTAACAACGATGACATCAATAACAACAACAATGAAAAACAACAAAGGCAACAAAAGGGAAAATAAATATAAAAATAAAATAAATTTAAAAAAAGAGGGCCTAGATATTAAATATTGGGGATCTGATCAAGATTATCTTGCATTTTAACGCAATTATATCATAGAGTAAATTGTTATCGTCACCATCATCATCATCTTAGGGCTTCACAGCTCTGTCCTTTTCAGACAGAGAGAAAGGAAAAGACACAACAGTATGGAAGCTTTCTCCAACACAGTGGAGGTCAGGCTGTGCACTATCCAGGTAAGCTATCTTGCTAGCCCTATGATTTGTTTTATTTTTAAGTAATTTTTTACTTGTGATTAGCAGGATAGATACTATTATTTATATCACATTTATTATCTATATATACTATTATTTATATATTTTCTGACTATAGTCTCCTTTTCAGCTATGCAGAAATAGAAAGACTAAAGATTCTTAGGTATTATATTGAAGACTAAAACAACAGATAAGAAAATCTAAGTGTAGACAGCCAGGCGGTAGCGCAATGGGTTAAGCGCACATGGCATGAAGCATAAGGACTGGCGTAAGGATCCGGGTTTGAGCCCCCGGCTTCCCACCTGCAGGAAAGTTGCTTCACAAGTAGTGAAGCAGGTCTGCAGGTGTCTATCTTTTTCTCCCCCTCTCTGTCTTCCCCTCCTCTCTCAATTTCTCTCTGTCCTATCCAACAACAATGACAGCAATGACAATAATAATAACAACAATAAACAAGGGCAACAAAAGTTAAAAAAATAGCCTCCAAAACCAGTGGATTTGTAGTGCAGGTACTGAGACCCAGCAATAACCCTGGAGGCAAAGGAAATCTAAGTGTAATCAGTATTTCATAGCACACCGTTTATTTATTTATTTATTTATTTATTTATTTATTTATTTATTTATTTATTGCCTCGCTGAGGTTTGGTGCCTGCACTACAACTCCACTGCTCCTGGAGGCCATTTTTTTCCATTTTTGTTGCCCTTGTTGCTATTATTGCTATTGTTATTGGGTAAGACAGAGAGAAATCAAGAGAGGAGGGGAAGACAGAGGGGGGGAAGAGAAAGCTATCTACAGACCTGCTTCACCACTTGTGAGGTGACCCCCCCCCAGCAGGTGGGGAGCCAGTGGCTTGAATAGGGATCCTTGAGCCCGTCCTTGTGCTTTGCGCCATGTGTGCTTAACCCGCTGCACTACCTCCCAGCCCCCCAGCCTTTCCTTTTTTACTTAGGTAGAAATCACCATCATCAGACTCACTAGTGATTTAACCAAAAGTGGCCCCACTAAGGCAAAATCTCTAGAAAGACAAAACTAAGTGTACATTATTTAGCTCTTTAGAAAAACTGGTGATTATTATTGACTTATGTAAAGATGAAATACAAGGAAATATTATATCAAGTATTAAAAAAGTCATTGTACACTTGAGTACCTGTGATATTATTATTATTATTATTATTATTTTGTCACCAGGGTTAGCTGGAGCTCCAGGCCTGCATGGTGAATTCACTGTTCATGGCAACCGTTTTTTCTTTATATTTTATTTGATAGGACAGTAAGAAATTGAGAAGGGAGGGTGAGATAAAGAGTGATAGACACCTGCAGACCTGCTTCATGGCTTGTGAAGCTTCCCTCAGGTAGTGGGGACTTGAACCTAGATCCTTGTGTATGGCAAGGTGTACACTTTACCAGGTGCATCACCACCTGGCCCAGAATTCCTGTAATTTTAATACCACTTTTTTTTTTTAATAGCCAGATGTAACTAGAGTCACCAGGTGTTTGGTTAACACTCACACTAACTGCTTACAACCCAGTCCTGGCTTCAGCTGACTTAAATCCTATCTTACATGATGGGGTACATTCTGAACCCCTCTCTGCTGCCCACAAGTGCTCCTCCTCATTTCCTGGTCTTATAAAATACCTTGCCTGATGGCTGGCAAATCAACTTTATCCGCATAATGTGCAGGTTTTGTTTTGCCCAGGATCCAGATTCCACCCCTGTCCACCTCCTGTCTCAATTTCTCTCTGTCCTATACAATAAAATGGAAAAATGGTCACCAGGAGCAGTGGATTCATAGAGCTGGCACTAAGCCCCAGAGCTAACCCTAGAGGCAATAAAATAAAATAAAATAAAATAAAATAAAATAAAATAAAATAAACACAACTCTGCCAGTACACCAAAAGAAGCCCTTCTTGTACATCCTCTGTAAAGTACATCTTGTACTTCCTCTGTAAAGATAACACTTATTCTAACTTTTTCTTATTAATAGATTAGTTTCTATTCCTTTTTCTTGTGTTTGGTTTATTTTCCTATATAATAGCCAATTTAGCTGTAGGTTATTTCTTTTCATTACTGTATCGTTCTCTAGGTAGTCTATCTTCACCTCAACTTATCACTCCAAGCCTTACAGAAGGGTGAAAGGGGAGTGCAAACAGGGATTATTATCTCTTGTCAGCCACCAGATGGCACCAAAGGTCCCACTAATTCAAGATCTACAGGGTCAATCTAAGACTAGAGAAATGTAAATCAATGTATTGTTTTATTCATAAACAAATCCTAAGATTTGTAACTAGGTAAGTGCTTCTACATAAAAACAAACTCAATGACAACATAGTTTGTGGAAACTCTTTTAAAATGGTGGGGATCACCAATTTATAATATGAAGCAAGTTGCATAATAAAATGTGAAGTATAACTGAAATAAATGTGTATCTACTTACTATAAACTTGCTGACACCCTCAAGTTCCCCAAATCTCATGTAAGAGATGTCTGCCTTCTTCTTCCCAACATCTACATCTCCTGCATAAATTTGTTTTATGCCTGCACCTTTAATTAAAGGTACACACTCATCACATGGGCATTTTGTCACAAAAATCATACTTCTTTCTTCTGGTTTAATTTCTTGACACCTACAAAAATTACAAGATATTAGGAAGGTAGTTTCTAAAAGGCTAAATTATATGTTAGAGAATTTTTCAAACACTAAAATTGAGCTGCTTTAAAAACAAATTAACATTGTAAACAATAACAATCAAACATTATTTTTGCTGGATAACTGAATGCTCAAATTAATAAACTCATAAAATGCTTTTTAAAAAAGTCAGCCTGAACATTGCAATTAATTAATTTTTCCCCCTACCCGAGCACTGTTCAGCTCTGGCTTATGGCGGTGTTGGATATTAAACCTGAGACTTTGGAGCCTCAGGCATGAGAGTCACTTTTCATAACCATTATGCTATTTACCTCTGCCCTCACAATTTATTTTATTTTATTTTATTTTATTTTATTTTATTTTATTTTATTTTATTTTTTCCAGAGCACTGCTCATCTCTGGCTCTTGGTGGTGTACGGGACTGACCCTGGCACCTGGTAGCCTCAGTCATGAGAGTCTGTTTTGCATAAGACACAATTAATTAAATAAATTATTTAATTACATTTAAATCAATCTAAATAAAATTAATTTCAATTAATTTAAATAAAATTTATTTAAGAGAGTTGGCATGATGTTTAACATTAGGTTACAAAGTAAATTAAAATGGAAATAAACATACTAAAAGAGAGAAACACAATGCTTTTTAAGTTAGTAAGAACTTTTTTATATAACGCTGGACTTAAGGGCTAGATGTAGCACCTTCCTAAAGAATTACTGGCCCAGAACCTAGATCTCCAACAGATCTCTCTCTCTCTACCAGTGTTGATTACTTCCATCAGGAATAAGCCCTCTTGCTGGCCTCTCCAGAATCTCACCTTCACTGGAAACTAACAATGGTAAGGACTACTCCACTCTCTGAAGGAGGGTAGGTCATTCTACTCTGCCACTTGAAGTGAGCCTCAAATGTTCCTAGCTGTGACCAGGGACTGTGAGTTCAGTCTGACAGGGACATGGAGGTTACACAGGCTCCTGTGCTAAATATGAATCCATATAGGCCCCGGGTCAGACTGGTGTGATAAACAGTTAATTGGGAGCTACTTTCTGCCCTAACTCGGCGTTCTAGTTCTGTTCTTAACTCTGACACCATCTTCCCAGACAACATTGCTAGTCTACCTCCATGTTAACTATAAATCTCAAGCAAAGATTACTAAAGTCTTGGTCCCTGAGGAACATATCTAAAATAGATTTCCTAGCTTCTTTTGACCTTAAGGTCCCTATTCTCACCTGCTTTATTCCTAATTTTTGGCTCTTGTTTATTAAACATTTTGTTCTGCTTTATATCTTACTACCTTTCAGCCATCAAGTTGTAGATGCTATTATGATTCCATCTTTACCTCTCTAGGCATATGACCTCACCAATGTGTCCTGGAACCTCACTTCTCTGGAGCTCTACCCTACTAGGGGAAGATAGAAATAGGCTGGGGGTATGGATTGAGGTGCCAATGCCCCAAACCGAGAAGCAATTACAGAAGCCAGACTTTCCACTTTCTGTAATCTCAAATGAATTTTGGTCCATACTTCTAGAGAGGTAAAGGACAGGGGAAGAAGACCAGAGGGTTCTGAATCTCAATTCCACCAGGACTCGATCTATTTGTCACCAGGAATATTGTGTTTATACCATTACAGAAAAAGAAGTGAATCTGGAAAACAGCATAGGGAGCCAGGCACTATTTCTTTTATCTGATAAAAAGGACAAAGGAAGGACATTTGTAAGTAGTAATAGATGTAGGTGTGACTTAGAAAGGAAGTGAAGGCAGGACCTAAAAAAAATTTAAAAAAAAAAAGGGCTTTCCAGCCATGACATCATCTCCCCAGACAATAACTTGGGTCTACCTGCATATCAGATGTCAGGCTCAGTCAAAAAAACTAGTAAAGTTATGGGCCCTTTGGAATATACCTAAAATTCACCTACTAGCTATTTTAAAAATGGAGACCTCAAATCTTCATCTGCAATATTCCAGCCTTTAGGTTCACTATTAGTCAACAATTTGTTTGGCTTTATATGTTAACTCTTCTTTCAGCCACCAGGTTCCAGGTGCTACCATGATGCCAACCTGACTTCCCTGGGCAGATGACCTCACCAATGTGTCCTGGAGCCCTGTTTCCCCAGAGCCCTGCCCCACTAGGGAAAGAGAGAGACAGGCTGAGAGTATGGATCAACCTGTTAACACCCATGTTCAGCAGGGAAGCAACTAAAGAAGCCAGAACTTCCACCTTCTGCATCCCATACTGATTCTGGGTCCATACTCCCATAAGGATAAAGAATAGGAAAGCTATTAGGGGAGGGGATGGGATGGGATACAGAGTTCTGGTGGTGGGAATTGTGTGGAATTGTACCCCTCTTGCCCTAGGGTCTTGTCAGTATTTCCATTTATAAATAAAAATTAAAAAAAGAAAAAAATGGGCAAAATAGATAGAGATATAAAAATAGAGTTATAGGTAGAAAGCCAACCCATATCTGTAACCTAGAAAGAATGGATGAGAACATAGAACTCTGGTGGTGGTAATGTTATGGAATTAAATCCTTAACATCTTATAATTTTGTAAATCAATATTAAAGCACTAATAAAAATGATATGGCAAGGGCCAGGAAAACAACTCAACAATTTATACAACAGACTTTCATGCCTAAGCCTTGAAGCTACCATAATCCAGAGCTAAGCACATACATCAAAAATAAACCTTGGCCCAACAACAGATGAGTGGCTGAGAAAGCTGTGGTATATATACACAATGGAATACTATGCAGCTATCAAGAACAATGAACCCACCTTCTCTGACCCATCTTGGACAGACCTAGAAGGAATTATGTTAAGTGAGCTAAGTCAGAAAGATAAAGATGAGTATGGGATGATCCCACTCATCAACAGAAGTTGAGTAAGAAGATCTGAAAGGGAAACTAAAAGCAGGACCTCACCAAATTGTAAGTAGGGCACCAAAGTAAAAGCCCTGTGGTGAGGGGTAGACATGCAGCTTCCTGGGACAGTGGGGGGTGGGAGTGGGTGGGAGGGATGGGTCACAGTCTTTTGGTGGTGGGAATGGTGTTTATGTACACTCCTAGTAAAATGTATTCATATAAATCACTAGTTAATGAATATGAGAGGGGGAAAATTAATTGTATGTCTTGAAGTTTTTCAAAACACAAACTGAATCTTTTCAATATATAGGCTGTGTGTTTGATATGCAGACTCTCTCAAAAGCCTAGACCAAGTAGATCAGAAGCACCCAATAGCACAGCTATATACAAGATACTGGGTACTGTACAGCAAACCCTAACAAAAGGACTTTTCAAAGTTAACCCAATTACCAAATAATGTGATAATAACATTAACTATTGATTGTCTTTTTGAACCCTAAGACAGCAGGAACCTCACATCTCCACTATAGAGCCTCTACTTCCCCCAGTCCTAGAACCATTGGATAGGGCCCACTTTCCTGTATGCCTCTCCCAATCCATATCAAATAATATTGCATCTGCCGATCACAACCTAAACAACACAACGATTGCCACCTAAACATACTTCACTTCAGACTGTGTCCAGAGACTTCACGTGTGGAATGACAACCCTTCAACTTCATTACTCGGGTGAGACCTTTCCTTTCATAGTATACTCTAATTTCATCTCGGTTAACTTTGTAACAAAGTCCTAAAACCTAGATATACACCAGTTTCTGTGAGAGAGAGCATATGTTCACACGTATCCGTAAACTACTGCAAAATATATATCTGAAAGCATAAGTACACTAGAGTTTGCAGTGAGTACCCCCCTAACACTTCCTCTCCACTATTCCAAGCTTTGGGTCCATGATTGCTCAACAATTTGTTTGGCTTTGTATGTTAACTCTCTTTTCAGTCACCAGGTTCCAGATGTCATCAGGATGCCAGCCAGGCTTCCCTAGACTGAAGACCCCACCAATGTGTCCTGGAGCTCAGCTTCCCTAGAGACCCACCCTACTAGGGAAAGAGAGAGGCAGACTGGGAGTATGGACCGACCAGTCAACGCCCATGTTTAGCGGGGAAGCAATTACAGAAGCCAGACCTTCTACCTTCTGCAACCCACAATGACCCTGGGTCCATGCTCCCAGAGGGATAGAGAATGGGAAAGCTATCAGGGGAGGGGGTGGGAAATGGAGATTGTGTGGAATTGTACCCCTCTTACCCTATGGTTTTGTTAATTAATCCTTTCTTAAATGAAAAAATTAATTAATTAATTAATTAAAAAATAAAAATAAAAATAAATAAACCTTGGCAAAACTGGTAAGATCACATTATATAGAGGTAAAATATCAGGTTTTGGTAAACAATATATAAGTCTACTTTTTAAAATGACCTATTAATATATCAGTAAATATTCCATTCAGTGTAATATTTTTATCCATTTTACTTTTGCTGTTTCATTATTCTATTCATAAACTAAAATTTAATAATTTATTTTAAAAAATTACTGGCCCAGGAGGTGGTGTAGTGGATAAGATGTTGGATTCTCAAGCAAGGGGTCCGAGTTAGATCCCTGGTATCAGATGTGCCAGAGTGATGCTCTTGTTCTCTCTTTCTCCCACCCTTCCCTTTAATAATTAATAAATTATTAAATAAATTATTAATAAATATCCCTTTCTCATTAATAAACATAATATCCTTTTATCTTATTTTAAGAAAATATCATTAACACACCATGGTTGCCAAAAGATCAACCCCTTAACAACTGCCTCATGGGTATGCAATAAATACATTTTAAATTGAAAAATTAAAGTTTTATTTGAATTATTTTATATCTCCTCCCTAGGATAGCATCATTTTATTGAACAAACTTGAATTTGACCTATCTATACTTGCATTCAAAATAAAGTAAGTATATCTGTAATGAGGAGCACAAGGAAAAGAACAGAAGATGATTAGGATTAACACATGTTCTAATTTGTGGCCACATGGGATGTACTTCCTTGTTCTCTGTGTGTGTGTTACTATTCTTACTGCTTACACTACTGCTAACCTTCTATATCCATCTCCCTAGTTAATTCCCTCAATCCATTCACCTTGACAAAGGCAATAGAATTTTATGCATCTAGTCCATTCAAACAATATAACTTAAGTCCAAAGTAAGTGGTACTATGGCTCTATAAATGTCATTCCATTTCACTGCCATCCCTTAACAGATGAACTATAAACTTTGGATTCAGAGGTTGTCTCTGAAATCCCACTCTATTCCCACTGTTCCACATCTAGCCTATCTATAGTATGCACAGGCACACAATGATCTGTTGCTATGCCTGAAGCAAGAAAGATCTCTCTATAAGTTAGCATCTACCATTGCAACAATCCTATCAAATATTTAAAACTCAGCTCAAATACCACTTTCTTTTGTAAGTAAAGTTATAGTTCTGGAAAGAATATTTCTTGCCACTTTATACAAGGAAATAAGAGGCAGGTAACAGGAAACTAATTTCAATTAACCTTTGCTACATTGTATAGAAAATACATGCAAACAAATTTCATACCTAAATGTCAAGGCATTCTGTTCCGCATGTACAATATATCTGAACTTCCTTATTTCTCTGTCTTTCTGCTTGTCATCCATGTGTGGGAAGTCAGCATACTCAGATCCAACAGGAAAAGCATTATAACCACATCCTATGAAGTACATTGCACCTGTTCCATCACAGTTTCGCTAGAAAAGTAAGCAGATCATTAAAGTAAGCAGTTTAATTTTCAACATCCTGAAAAGGTAATTTACAGTGCATTTTAAAAATCCTACTGTAGGGGTCTGGGTGGTGGCACACGCAGTTAAGCACAAGGACCTGCTTAAGTAACCGGGTTCAAGCCACTCTCCACTGCAGGGAGAAGCTTCCCTAGTGGTAAAGTAGGTCTGCAAGTGTCTTTCTCCATTTCTGTCTCCCCCTCTCAATTTCTCTCTGTCCTATCAAGTAATATGGGGAAAAAATGGCTGCTACGAGGAACAGTAGACTTGCAGTGCAGTCACCAAGTCCCAGTGATAACCTTGGAGGCAAAAAGAAAAGCCTACTATCATATTTTATACAATGAATCCAACATTCTATGATATATAGAACTATCAAAATACTCTTAGTACAGTGTGATCTTGTCAAAGCTAAACCTTAAGATGACTAGTAGTACTAATATATCATCTCTAGGCAGTCCTTGGTTTTTTTTTTTTTAATTTTTTATTTAAGAAAGGATTAGTGAACAAAAACATAAGGTAGAAGGGGTACAACTCCACACAATTCCCACCACCCAATCCCCATAATCCCCCCCTCCCATGGTAGCTTTCCCATTCTCTAGCCCTCTGGGAGCATGGACCCAGGGTCGTTGAGGGTTGCAGAAGGTAGAAGGTCTGGCTTCTGTAATTGCTTCCCCGCTGAACATGGGCGTTGACTGGTCGGTCCATACTCCCAGTGGCAGTCCTTGGTTTTATCAGTGAAGTACTAGCTTGCTTAATTCAGATTGTTTTACTTGGGTCAGGCATCTCTCTTATTGGATAGGAAAGATTTATAGAGAACAAAAATAAGTTTTACAACTTTTTTTTTTTAATTTAAAGGTATCCTCTACTGGGTCCGCTTTCCTCTATGAATCTAGACCACTTATTTTCTTTTTCTTTTTTAAATATTTATTTATTCCCTTTTGTTGCCCTTGTTTTATTGTTGTAGTTATTATTGTTGTTGTTGATGTCGTCATTGTTGGATAGGACAGAGAGAAATCGAGAAAGGAGGGGAGACAAAAAGGGGGAGAGAAAGACACCTGCAGACCTGCTTCACCGCTTGTGAAGCGACTCCCCTGCAGATGGGGGTCTGGGGGCTAGAACCAGGATCCTTCAGCTTGTCCTTTCGCTCTGCGCCGCGTGCACTCAATCTGCTGCACTACCACCCGACTCCCGGAAAGTCTTTTCTTTTTTTTTTTTTTCCTCCAGGGTTATTGCTGGGCTCGGTGCCTGCACCATGAATCCACCGCTCCTGGAGGCCATTTTTCCCCCTTTTTGTTGCCGTAGTTGTTGCAGCCTCGTTGCGGTTATTATTGCCATTGTTGACGTTGCTTTGTTGTTGGATAGGACAGAGAGAAATGGAGAGAGGAGGGGAAGACAGAGAGAGAGGGGAGAGAAAGATAGACACCTGCAGACCTGCTTCACCGCCCGTGAAGCGACTCCCCTGCAGGTGGGGAGCCGGGGCTCGAACCGGGATCCTTATGCCGGTCCCTGCGCTTTGCGCCACATGCGCTTAACCCACTGCGCCACCGCCCGACTCCCCGGAAAGTCTCTTCTATCCTCTCATTGTTTCAGCTGCAAATAACACTAAAATACTTTTCACTTCTGTCTTCATAACTAGGACTATATAAGACCATGAAGAACAGAAAATGTGTGAACACTCCCCATGTGTTTACTGTGGCACAGTGCTCTCCTGTGGAAGGTGCTTAATAAATGTTTACTAAATGAATGAATTTATCGAAAAACATGTTGAAGGAGTGAGCAAATGCTTACTTAGTATTAATAAATGTACCAATAAAAATATTATATCTAATGGATCAATAACATGGAATGCATGTAAGACTGAATCATGTCTAAACAAAAACACACTTAAATGTTTAAAGAACAATTTTAATACTTACTGATTTTCCTTCTGCCCAGATGACTGCTCCAACTCCTGTTTTATGATCCTCTGAAAGATAAATGGCAATTATATCAGTAAAAAATGAATGGCTTATTAGTTTCAGAGATAAATTTTCCAAAAAAAAAAAAACAACAAACAACCAAAGACCTACTTATTGAAACAGTTTCCTTGCTATCTTCACTAGTTGTAGAAAAGTATTAAAATAAATAATTTTAAAAAGCTTAGAAGATGAAAACTAAGTAGTCATAATTAATGTTATTACCAACCCAGTCCCACAGAATCCATAAATGGAAGCCATAAAATGGCAGTGTCCCTGCTGGAGGGAATGTAAGTCCAACCCCTGTAGCAGTCTGGAGAACTCTAAGAAGGCTAGAAATGGACCTACTCTGATCCTGCAATTCCTCTCCTGGGAACCAAACATATCTTAAGGAACCAAATGCATCCATCCAAAAATATTTGTGTATACCTATATTCATAGCAGCACAATTCATAATAGCCATAACCTGGAGGCAACCCAAATGTCCAACAACAGATGAGTGGTTGAGTGAGTTGTGGTCTATATATACAGCTATTAAAATGGTGTCTATATATACAGCTATTAGAAATGGTGAATTCACCTTCACTTCATCTTGGATAGAGCTTGAAGGAATCATGTTAAGTGAGGTAAGTCGGAAACAGAAGGATGAATATGGGATGATCTCACTCACATAAGTTGAAAAACAAGATCAGAAAGGAAAACACAAAGAAGTTTTGGACTAGAGTTGGTGTATTGTACTCAAGTAAAAGACTCAGGGTCAGGGTTCAGGTCATGGAACATGCTGGCAGAGGAGGACCTAGTGGCTTTAATTGTTATGTGAAAAACTGAGAAATGTTACACATGTACAAACTATTGTATTTTACTATCAACTGTAAACCATTAATTCCCCAATAAAGAAATTAAAAAAAAGGCAGTTCCAGTCAACTCACTTTCAGGTTGTAACCAGAACTGACTGACTTTATTGGTTCTCCATTAATAAATCAATGTCAAAATTATAAAATTGATTAAAAATGTCTTTGAGTTAATGGGTTTAATGTAATGACTATTGACAGTAATTAAATCTTTATATTCTCTTAGCATTTTTTATATTTATTTATTTTACCAGAGCTCTGCTCAGCTCTGGCTTATGGTGATTGAGAGATTGAACCTTGGGACCTTGGAGCCTCAGGCATGATAGTCTGCATAACCATTAGGATGTCTGCCCTGCCCCTCTTAGCATTTTTAACATTCCTATCATGGAAAATAAATTTCAGGGTCTTTTTTTTTAAAAAATACATTTATGGAAATGTTCTTGCTAAAAAAAAGTTCAGACTTTTAATGTAATTATAAACAAAACATTCAGGGTAAAAGGAATGCCAAGTTAGTGGCATGATGTTCACTTCTAAATCAAGTGGTAGAATGGAGGAGATAGCATAACAGTTATGCAAAACATTTCCATGTCTGAGGCTCCAAGGTTTCAGGTTCAATCCCCAACACCACCATAAACCAGAGCTATGCAGTGTTCTGGTAAAAAACGAAATTCTAGGAGGCTGGGCGTTAGCGCAGAGGGTTCAGTGCACATGGTACAAAGTACAAGGGCCGGTGTAAGGATCCCGGTCCCCAGCTCCCCACCTACAGGGGCTCACTTCCCAAGTGGTGAAGCAGGTCTGCAGGTGTCTATCTTTCTCTCCTCCTCTCTGTCTTCTCCTCCTCTCTCGACTTCTCTCTGTCCTATCCAGCAACAACAACAGCTTGATAACAATAACAACTACAACAAGCGCAACAACAAGGGCAACAAAATGGGAAAAATGGCCTCCAGGAGCAGTGGATTCATAGCATAGTGCAGGCACTGTGCCCCAGCGATAACCCTGGAGGAAAAAAAAAACAAACAACAACACGAAATTCTAAATCAAATGGTAGAAGTTCCAAACTTAAGACTACGACTCCTCCGCAGAACCAAACATTCTGCAATAAGCAGAGTTGTACTTAAAACTATAAATCTTAAGCAGAAAATTATATTAAAATAGATTCTACATATTAAAATACTTTTCCTTCTACCATATATAAGTGAAATTTAAATCTCTCAAACAACTGCACAATTATGAAATCATAGTACTTATTATCATAATGAGACTAGTAGAGATAAGTAGATACACTTACAGAAAACTACCTATGGGGAGTCGGGCAGTAACACAGTGGGTTAAGCACAGGTGGCAAAGCGCAAGGACCTGCATAAGGCTCCTGATTTGAGCCCCTGACTCCCCACCTGTAGGGGAGTCACTTCACAAGCGGTGAAGCAGGTCTGCAAGTATCTATCTTTCTCTCCCCCCTCTATCTTCCCCTCCTCCATTTCTCGCTGTCCTATCCAACAACGACAACGACATCAATAACAATAATAACTACAACAATGAAACAAGAATAACAAAAAGGGAACAAATAAATATTAAAAAAAAGAAAACTACCTGTAACAATTAACTGTGAATTTACTCTAGTCCATTTTATATTGTCAGGATTAAACAAAACCATGACTCTAGTTTGCAGTTTCCTGAAAGTTAACCCTTCCAATGAGAACTATGAGAATATTTAACTATACTTAAATATTTTTCTAAAGTACAAAGAAAGTTTATTCCACTTAGGCATTAAAAATGAGGATGTTCTTTCTATGAATGAGTTTTTTAATTGCCACCAGGGTTATCTCTGGGACTCAGTGCCTGCAGTACAAATTCACCACTACCGGTAGCCATTTTTTTCCCTTCTTATATTTGATAAGACAGAAATTGAGGAGAGGGTAAGAGAGACACCTACAGCACTGTTTCACTGCTTGTGAAGCTTGCCCACTACAGGTGGGATCAGTGGCCTTGAGCATGGTAACGTGTTCTTAACCAGGTGCACCACTGCCCAGCCCCAAAATGACTTAGTGTTTTAAAAGTTAGAGGATCATAAAATTCCCATCTTTGATTTGAGCAATCTTGATTTTTCAAAATTATATTACAACTATATAATTTGTTTTAAGTACTTCTCACTAGTGATCTTTTGCCCTAACAGTAAAATGGGTAAAAATTCTTATTCTATACAGCCAGCTAAAATTAATTACAAGAATAATTTTAGCCCTATGGATCAAATCTATTCACTTTCCCTCTAGTTTTCCCTTGACGTTAAGAATTCCGTAACAGGTTGTGGAGATTGTGTCCAGCAGTAAAGTACAGGTCTTGCCTGCATAAGGCCCCTGATTTGATCTCCCACACTCTGTGAGCCAGGACTGAATGGTGCTCTGGTCCCTCCACACTCATCTCACAGAAACAAATTTTTCACAGTAAGTTTTCTTTTAGTGAATGCCAAAATATACAGTAGTGAGGGAAACATTTCCATAAAACTTAGTCTGATAACTAAAGAAGACAGGAATAAGAAACATGTAAGCACCTGTGTGCTCTGTTGTGAAGGAAATGGATATGGTTCTGAGGAGTGGAGAATGTGGGAGGGCTTATTCTATAGTGGAGACTGTCATGGTGTAAACACAATGATTCTTCCTTCCAAGGCTTTCAAATTATAACATGAGGAGGAAAAGTATAATTATGTCTTTATGCCCCAAGGCAAGAGGCAGTTGTTATATTTGCCTATAAAACTAAAAATCTTTACTGGAAAATTGTAATTAACACATGCACATATTTGAAATAAAAAATTAAAACACACATTCTTCACTTTTCCTACCATCAATACTAAACACTTTTTATGATCTGTCTGTTTTCAGTTTTAGCCTCAGGAGCCACTTTTTGTTTTTGTATTGTTTCACTGTGGAGACAGACTAAATCTTGTCAGGAGGCAAGATTTTCCTAGGCTGGAGCTCTACTGCCTTGCTAAAGTTAGTTACAAGAGGTGATTCTTCACTGCATATCTTGAAAACTTGGTGTTAAGATGGTGTAAATCCATAGTTGAATAGATGAAGTAATTTTTTCCAAAAATCTATGTCTACAGTTTATTACTGAAACTGTATCTTATAATCTGGTCATTAAGAGAGTTTTCCTGGGAGTTGGGTGTATTGCAGCAGGTTAAGCACATGTGGCACAAAGCACAAGGACTGGCATAAGGATCCCAGTTTGAGCCGCCCACTCCTCACCTGCAGGGGAGTCACTTCACAGGGGGTGAAGCAGGTCTGCAAGTGTCTATCTATCTCTCCCCCTCTGTCTTCCCCTCCTCTCTCCATTTCTCTCTGTCCTATCCAACAACAACATCATCAACAACAACAACAATAATAACAATAATAGCTACAACAATAAAACAAGGGCAACAAAAGGGAAAAAAATATATATATAGTTTTCCTCTACCTCTGAAGGAATGGCGAATTTAGAACCACTGAGCTAACTTCCCAAGTCCCTCTGCTCAGACCTATTTATTCAGCAATTTTTTAAAAAAATTATTGTATTTTTTTTTAACCAGAGCACTGCTCAATTGGTGGTGCTGGGGATTGGACCTGGGATATTGGAACCTCAGGCATAAAAATCTTTTGTACAACCATTATGCTGTCCCTCCAGCCCTAATCAGAGAATTCTCTTGACTCTTATGGTTTAGAAATACACAATTATTTTAGCTCTCAATTCCGTAGTCACATCAGATTTGCCCTAGTCTGGTCCAGTAGATACTTGCACTTGCATCACTGGATGCTTGTTTAAAACAAGTCATGGCTTCCAACCTCTCCAAGAGATGGGAGCCAGAAACCTGCATTTCTCACGAATGGATGTTCTGATTTCTTAAGCAAATTATAAAGTTGAGGACTATTGCATTACGATTTGAAACAGTTAACCTTTTTGGACACTCCAACCTACTTTTTCAACAATACTGAGGTTCTTCAGATCTGGCAAACAATTAGTCTAATGGGAAAGTAGAGTTCCCAAGAAACACAAAAACCACACAAACCAAATAGATAGTATGTGGTGCCCTCCTAACTCTACACTTTCCCTGAATCTAAACACATTGTCACTTAAAAAAAAAAAAAAAATATATATATATAGAAGGGGTCCGGGCAGTTGTTCAGTGAGTTAAGCGCACATGGTGTGAAACACAAGGACCAGCCTCAAGATCCCAGTTTGAGCCCCTGACTCCCCACCTGCAGGGGAGTCACTTCACAAGCAGTGAAGCAGGTCTGCAGGTGTCTTTCTCTCCCCTGTCTTCCGCCTCTTTCAATTTCTCTTTGTCCTATCCAACAATAACAATAGAATAACAACAAAAAGGGCAACAAAATGGCCTCCAGAAGCAGTGGATTTGTAGTGCAGGCACCGAACTCCAGTGATAACCCTGGAGGGGAAAAAAATAGAGAAACAAGAAGCAGAGAGTAAGGCCATAGCACTGAAACTTCCTTCAATATGGTAGGGACAAGGCTGGAACTTGGGCTATTCACATGGAAAAACAAAATAAAATTTATTTCAATGAGACACAGAAGGAAAGATATACCAGAGCACTACTCAGATCTGCCCAAGGGTATAACTGGGAATTGAACCTGGGACCTCTGAGTCTCAGTCATGAGAGTTTTTTGTATAATTGTTAGGTTGTCTCTCCAACCCCTTGGAAACGTAGTAACACCTCTGTGGGTCTTATTCATCCATCAAAAAGCAATGAAAAAGCACTTCATTTTTTTTTTAATGTGGTACAAGTGATGAAACCCATATTCACATTACTAAGTCACTGCTCTGTCCAACTTTTTCTTTTAGAATGAAAGTGAGGTAATAAAAGGACAGAGGGGAGGGGAGCTCCACTGCCTAACCCTCTCTAGCTTTAGAGCCAAAACTGGCATAAGGGCTAAAGGGTCTGAATTCATTTAAATCACATGTGTATTTTTCAAATGAAATGGATTAACAAAATAGTTTCTTCACTTAGAGAGTGAAATAAGGTGTGGTCCAGGAGGTGGCACAGTGGATAAAGCATTCGGCTCTCAAGCATGAGGTCTTGAGTTCAATCCCCAGCAGCACATGTACCAGAGTGATGTCTGGTTCTTTCTCTCTCTCCTATCATTTCTTATGAATCAATAAATAAAATTTTAAAAAAGTTTTTTTAAAAAGAGTGAAATAAAGTCATCAAAGCAAGCAGAAGAATGTGAAATGAAAAGCCAGCTAGTAGAAGCATATTCTTTGAGGGGGCTATCTACCATGCTAGATTGTCCTCAATGTTAAATTACTTCACTCTGCCTGGCATATAGTAGGTGCTGAATAAATGATTGCAACAATTTACATTAATGAAGACTATAGTTCCAGAATTCCTTATCTGAAATCCTTTGGCTTTTTTTGACAGCTCAACATATTCTGTAACCCTACTCAACCAAATATTTAGTGCAAATATTTTTACATTTTACTCTACATGTCTAAATGCGTCTGATTATCCACTACGGCTGCAGATTCCCTTCAGGGTGCTATATAGTATATCTATAAGGTATGCATTTGAAATCTGAAAAAAATTAAATTCCTTTTCATCTGGCTCCAAGGGCTTTTGGGCAAGAGATTGTGGGTCATTTCTCTTTGGACATTAAAAACAAAAAAAGTAATTGGGGGTGGGTGGGTGGTAGCACAGTGGGTTAAGCACATATAGTATATAAAGCACAAGGACGGGCACAACGACCCGTTTAAGCCCCTGGCTCCCCACCTGAAGCAGGAATGGGTCACTTCACCAGTGGTAAAGCAGGTCTGCAGGTGTCTTCCTCTCCTCCTTTCTATCTTTTCCTCCTTTCTCAATTTCTCTGTCCTATCTAACAGCAACAACAATGGGGAATTCATAGTGCATGCACTGAAACCCAGGGGTAACCCTGGAGGCAAGAAGAAAAAAAATTATCCACTTCATACATTGCTTAATGCTAAAGAAACAATGATGATGAAGTCTTGGCCTCATTCCTGGAAGAGCTCACAATGGAGTGCATGGCAGAGAGCTTCATTCTTCTCAGGAATTGAATCACAGACAAAAATGTCATACATGGTAAAAAAAATATAATAATGATGACCTTGAAAAAATATTCTGTAGTGCCCATTAAGTGCAAAAAAAATTTAATGTACAAAACTCTGAGCAGAAATAATTGATCCATTTGCACTTATCTATAAAGAATACATGTGCAAATTTATATCTGTACATGACTTTAAACAATGGGACCATGTATGGTGTGATGAAAAGCAAGAGAGATTGAAAGAGCAGATTCATAGTTCACTCTTAATGCTTGCTCTGGAATCTGCTAAATTCTAGTTAGTAAAGAGAATTAGTCAAGTATTGCTGGTAGCAGTTGTTTATATTTATGTTTTTGCCCCCTCCAGAAGAGTTTAGAGAAAAAAACAAAACAAAACAAAACAAAAACCAAGCTAGTTTTGGCAAAGAGTTCACTATATAATTACATTAACTTGGGTTTTTACACAAGTTTATTTGGAATCATATCGGTTTTAAGCCCACTGAATGTCAAATCCCTGGCAGAATTTTAAAAAAATCTTAAATTTAGGCCACACTTAATGACTTGTTTTAGTAGGATGGGGTTGGAATTTGAGCATTTGCACTTTTACTAAATCCCAGCAATGATTCTGACAAACTGCCCCTTGGGAACTTCAGCTCTACTGAAATTACCTTGTCTTGTTGTCTATGTGTAGCATAGGCTGTAGACATCTGCATTTGTATAGACTTTTCTTTTTTCTTTTTCTTCCTTTCTTCCTTCCTTTCTTTCTTCTTTCTTTCTTTCTTTCTTTCTTTCTTTCCTTTTTTTTTTTACCAGAGCACTGCTCAGCTCTGGTTTATGGTGGTGTGGAGTCTCAGGCATGAGAGTCCCTTTGCATAACCATTATGCTACGCCCTGGATAGACTTTTCCTGAAGATGTTTGCTAGTTTTCTTTCTTGGGCTATTTTTTGTTTTTTAATTTTAAATCCTACTAGTCCATTCACCAAATCTTACTTTATTGCTTCTTGCCTGCATTCCCAAGCAACATCTTTTTTTCACTTATTATGAACAGGCTTATATAATAAAAAAAAGGTTGATTTTTAAACTTGCTGATTGGAGACATAAAAATTAGAATAATGAGTCAAGCAGTTGGCTGGGGCTCATTTGGTAGAGTATACATGGTACCCTGAGAGATGATCCTGGTTTGGTCCCTGTCTGCAGGGGAAGCTTTGTGAGTAGTGGTGCAGTGCTGCAAAAGTTTCCCCTTCTCTCTGCCTCTCTATCTGTATTTCACCCTCTATCAAAAAGAAAAAGCCTGCTGAGAATAGCTGGGAATGGTAAATCATGCTGGCCCAGAACCCCAAAGAACCTTGGTGGCAAAATAATAATAATAATAATAATAATGTTGAGTATTTAAATATTCCTTTTACTTTGTCAGTTATTTTGAATTCATGCTTTTATTGTAAATGTTTTTATTAAATAGTGAATACTACAAAATACTGAGGAATTAACAAAAAAAAGTTATTTGGATTCTCTCTCCGTTGTCTTTTTTTGTCCAATCTTTAATGGAGGGTTCCTGAATAATGATAAAAGCAAGAAGCAGAAAGGTTGAGGTAATCAGGCCCTAAGTTATAAATATAATACTGACTATAAGGCCACGGGAATTCTGAAAATGCTGTAAGAGCTGTCTATTTATGGGTCTCACTAATTTCTTTTTTTTTTAAATTTAAAAAATTATTTATTTTCCCTTTTGTTGCCCTTGTTTTTTGATTGTTGTTGTTATTGATGTCGTCATTGTTAGATAGGACAGAGAGAAATAGAGAGAGAAGGGGAAGACAGAGAGGGGGAGAGAAAGATAGACATCTGCAGACCTGCTTCACCACCTGTGAAGCGACTGTCCTGCAGGTAGGGAGCCAGGGGCTCGAACCTGGATCTTTATGCCAGTCCTCACACTTTGCGCCATGTGTGCTTAACCCGCTGTGCTACCACCTGACTCCTGGTCTCACTAACTTCTCCATAGTGAATGACTAGCAAATCTTTAGTACCTAAAAGTAAATGAATTCTGCTATGGATGAGATGAACACCACTTTACTTCTGAGACAAATACAAACCAACCAATTAGTCCCAATTTAAGAACTAAGCATACAACTCACCAGTTCGATATGCCAATAACCTGGCCTGAACCATGCAGTGCCTTGCAATTTCTTGTGGCAAACTTTGATTGTGAATTTCATCTATCTGTTCGGTATTGCCACAGTAAAATCCGTAGTGTTTAAAGATGGGCACACTGGAGGCTACTGTGGCCAAAAGAAGGATAAGGTCTTTCATATTTTGCCTTAGATTGCTAAAGTATGGATTTTCACACAAGTTCTCCAAACCTATAGTCATTAAGATTTGCTTATGCATTTCTTCATTTGAAACCAAAAATAACATTTCATATTCTTTTATTCTTTCCTGTTTACATTCAGAGTAAAAGTCAATGTTAGCATCTGGCAATGTTTTTGCAATTTTTTGAATAAAGTCACATTTGTAAGAGGTCTCCTCAACGAACTGCACCATATAACACACCAAAGGCTGAAGCAAGACACACACATGGGCCCGACTGTTTGATTTCAATCTTTCCACTGCTTTGGCATCTAACTTTGCATCTTCAGAACTAGAAGCCTCAGTAAGCAAACTTATTTCTGGATCAGCAGGCCAATATGAAATTCGGTTAACCCCAGCTGAAATACAAAAAGTCAGTTATCAGATACATGCTGAAATTTTTTTTAAAATTTTATTTATTTATTCCCTTTTGTTGCCCTTGTTGTTTTATTGTTGTAGTTATTATTGTTGTTGTCATCGTTGTTGGATAGGACAGAGAGAAATGGAGAGAGGAGGGGAAGACAGAGAGGAGGAGGGAAAGATAGACACCTGCAGACCTGCTTCACCGCCTGGGAAGCGACTCCCCTGCAGGTGGGGATCTGGGGTTCGAACCGGGATCCTTATGCTGGTCCTTGTGCTTTGCACCACCTGCGCTTAACCCGCTGCGCTACACCCCGACTCCCACATGCTGAAATTTTAAAGGTTTTTCTTGAAAAAAAAAATAAAAGCTTCAATATAATAAATGTCTACTAAGTCACCTAGGATAAAGCCAGGATATGGAAAATGTAGCCCATTGATCAGGTTTGGCATATTGTCTATTTTTATGCAACTCTCAGGTTAGGGAGAAATTTTATAGTTTTAAATACTCAGAAAACTCAAAAGAATAATATCTTGTGGGAGTTGGGCAGTAGCGCAGTGGGTTAAGTTCACGTGGCGCAAGGCGCAAGGACCGGCATAAGAACCCTGGTTCAAGCCCCCGGCTTCCCACCTGCAGGGGAGTCGCTTCACAAGTGGTGAAGAAGGTCTGCAGGTATCTATCTTTCTCTCCTCCCCTCTGTCTTCCCCTCCTCTCTATTTTTCTCTGTCCTATCCAACAATGACATCAATAACAACAATAATAACTACAACAATAAAACAAGGGCAACAAAAGGGAATATAAAAAATTTTAAAAAAAAAGAATAATGTCTTGTGACATAAGAAACTTCATGACATTCAAGTTTCAGTGCTCATAAATAAAGTTTTACTGAAACATATACTTACCTATTCATTGACATGGTCTCTGGATACTTTTGCACAACAGTGGAGTGGCAAAGTTCAGAACTGAGTAGCTGTGCAGACACCACATGACCTGCAAAGTCTAAAATATTTACTATCTGATACTTTATAATTGAAGTTTGCCAACCTCCAAGTTCGTAGCAACTCCCCTATTTGTCTTTCTAATGCCTGGTTTAAGGCTATCAAGGGAACTTTCAACATAGTCAGGTCTATGCAAAATACAGCTATATTATTATTATTTTAATGAAAGAGAGAGATAGAGGGAAAGAGAAAGGCACTAGAGCACTGCTCAGCTCTTGCTTATGGTGGTGCTGGGGAATTGAGCCTGGGACCTCAGAGCCTTAGAATCAAAGGTGTTTTTTTTTTTTGGAGGGGGGGAGCTGGGTAGTGTCACACCCAGTTAAGCACATACATTACCATCCACAAGGACCTCGCTCGGTTGGAGCCCCCGGTCCCTGAAGGGGGGACACTTCACAGATGGTGAAACTGATCTGCAGGTGTTTTTCTCACTCCCTTCTCAATTGCCCTCTGTCTTATCAAAATAAAACAGAAACAAGAAAAAAAAAAAAAAAAGGAAAAATGGCTGTGAGCAGTGATGTAGTGATGTCATAGTTCAGGCAGGCGCCAAGACTCAGAGATAACTCTGGTGGGAAGAAAGAGAGAAAGAAAGAAAGAAAGAAAGAAAGAAAGAAAGAAAGAAAGAAAGAAAGAAAGAAAGAAAGAAAGAAAGAAAGAGGAGAAAGAGAGAAAGACTTTTTTTTTTTTTTTTGGCCTTCAAGGCTATTGTTGGGGCTTGGTGCCTGCACCAGGAATCTAGTACTCCTGGAAACCAATTTTTCCCTTTTTTAATTGGATAGGATGGAGAGAATTTGAGAGAGGAGGGGAAGAGACAGACAGACATCTGCAGACCTATTTACAGCTTGTGAAGCAATCCCCCTGTAGGTGGGGAGCCAGGGGCTGAACTGGGATACTAACCCAGTTCGCTACTGCCCAGCCCTGGAGAAAGTCTTTTTGCATAACCAGTATGCCATCTCTCCAGTCTTGCACATCTATCTTTTATTCATTTTTCTCTCTTGACTCTGGAAGAATTACTCAACAAATATTCTGGGTTTTTTTTTTTTTCTTTTTTGTTTGTTTTGTTATTTCAGATATAGACAGGCAGGAAGAAAAAGAAGAAACCACAGCAGTGAAGCTTTCTTCTATATGGCTGGTGCTGGGTTCGAACCTGAAATGCACACATGGCAGATGAGTTATTTTGCCAGCCCATATTTGGTTCTTTTCCATCTATCTTAATGCACCACCGTAATCCTAATTTATAGTTATACTGAGGGTCATTACACTAGTGACATAGTTGAAAGAAAGATCTTTATTTTCTAGTTCTTTTTTTTTTTTTTTTTTTGCCTCCAGGATTATCGTTTTGCCTGCACTATGAATCCACTGCTCCTGGATGCCATTTTTTCCCATTTTTGTTGCCCTGTTGTATTTATTGTTATTGTTGTTATTGCTGTTGTTGTTGGGTAGGACAGAGAAAAATCAAGAGAGGAGGGGAAGACAGAGAGGGAGAAAGAAAGACACCAGCAGACCTGCTTCACCACTTGTGAAGTGACCTCCCTGCAGGTGGGGAACTGGGGGCTTGAACTGGGGTTCTTACAACAGTCTATGCACTTTGCGCCATGTGCATTTAACCTGCTGTGCTACTGCCCAGCCCCCTCTAGTTTTTTTTTTTTTAGGTTTTTTTAAATCATTATTTATTTATTGGATAGAGACAGCCAGAAATCTAGAGGAAAGGGAGAGATAGAGAGGAAGACAGTGGGACCAGGCAGTGGCAGACCTGGTTAAGCACACAAATTACAATGCGTAAGGACCCAGGTTTAAGCCCCTGGTCTCCACTTGCAGGGGGAAAGCTTCACAAATGGTGAGGCAGGGCTGCAGGTGTCTCTCTCACACACTATCTCCCCCTTCCCTCTGAAGTTTTTTCTGTCTCTATCCAATAAAAAAAAAAAATTCTCAGTGTCTTTAAAAAAAAAAAAAGAGAGGAAGAGAGACAGAAAGACACATGCAGCCCTGCTTTACTACTTGCAAAACTTCCTCCCTGCAGGTGGGGACTGGGGGCTCGAACTTGGGTCCTTGTACACTGTAATGTGTGTGCTCAACCAGGTGTGCCACCACCTAGCCCCTTTTCTAATTCTCCTTATAATATATCAAACTGTCTTCCTATTATATCTAATTTACTTTGGTAATTTATTCCCAGTGACTACTCTCAAATAGATGTTATTAATCCCCAAGAAAGCCTCATCTGCACTTACCATTTACAATCATTTTCAAACAAGCAGAACATGGTTTTCTGGAAAAATAAAGGTCACAGTTTTTCAGCCTTGACCCATGTTTAATAAGAGCAATTTTCCCAGCATGTAAATCATCACTGGAACAGTGGAGACCAACAATTTTTGTGTTTTTCACCACCACAAGACCAGTTTTCTTCACCTACATTAAGACACAAAATAATGATTTATTAGTTATAACACTTAGCAACCTTTTTATATTTTACATTGATTTAAATGAAAGGTTTATTTAGTACTTTATTTAAATGCATTTGAAAAATAGTACATTTCTCATTAGGTCCAAAAATTTCTGAAAGCATACCTGATCCTTTAATGTATTATACTTAATTTATCAAGTAAGTGAGAAAGTTTTGTTTAGTTCTTTATTCGAACACATTTCAAAAAAGAACATTTCTAAAGTAGTTCAATTTTTTTTGAAGGCTTACTGACTTTGAGAAGGGTTAGGGAGGGAAAGGGAGAAAAAGGGAAAGAAAGGGGGAGAGGGAGAGGGAGGGAGAAGGAGGGAGAGGGAAAGGGAGTAAGAAGGAGTGAGAGGGAGGGAGAGGGAAAGGGAATGAGAGGGAGTGAGAGGGAGTGAGAGGGAGGGGGGAAGAGAGAGAGAAAGAAGTGACACCCCAGGGGTTGGGTGGTGGTGCACTGGGTTAAACACGTATAGTAGAAAACACAGGGAACTGTGCAAGGAGCCCAGTTGGAGCCCTCATCTCTCCACCTGCGTTGGGGTGGGGGAGTCAATTCACAAGTAGTGAAGCAGGTCTGCAGGTGTCTTTCTCTCTTCCTCTCTATCTTCCCCTCCCCTCTGAAACAAAAAAAAAGGGAAAAAAAGAAAAAAAAAAAAAAGGTTACCAGGAGCAGTGGTTTAGTAGTGTAGAAAGAAAAAGTGAAACTTGCAGACCTGCTTCTCTATTTGTGAAGCTTTCACCCTGCAGGTAAGGAATGGGGACTCAAATGGGGTCCTCATGCATGGTAATGTGTGCACTTAATTAAGTGCATCACAGCCTGCCCCCCGCCCCTTGGAAAAATTTATAAATTGAAGCTTTCTTAACCAAATAATTATGAATTTAATTATTCCTGCCTTTAGATGTGTTACAGATGTGAATGCTGTGTCACATGTGTATCACTAATTGACAGAAGGAAAAAACCTCTCTAGTGTTTTGAATTGTGAATAATGAGATGATTGACACCCTGACACTTAACAAAATGCCTCAGATTGTTGATGTGAGTTTATTGGCAATCTAAAGATTGTTGTGTAAAAGCACTGATAATAGAGTGTGTATGAATTTAATTGTCATTAATTTGTCCTAGTAAAAATAAATTCAGTTTAGCCTACTAGAGGGAAAAAACTAAGTAGATTTGAGTTGTTTCTTATAGCAACTGGTCTATGCCTATTTAGCTTCAAGTTTCTAGGCAGTAATAAGGAAAAATATGGGTATCCATTTGATCTTACACATAAGTGAAGACTAGAGAGTTTGGATGACTTTCTGGAAGACCCAAAGATGGTAAAAGGTAGAATTAAAGAAAAAGTCATCTTACATTTCAAGGTATTTTAAGTACTGATGAAAGTAAAGATGATTCTCAACTTCTTTATGAAAAATGGCTATATCAATCCTTCTTATTTTCTTTTATGAGGGTTAGTGATTTATAATACAGTTGCTAACACATGGATAAAATCTCTCATCTCACTATGATAGGTGTCTGCAAAACACTCTTACCAGCAGCCTAAGTCCTCTTCCACCACCATGTACCAGGTCCCCAAAGTACCAATTTTTAGTACTATGGTAATCTGTCTAATAAAGTTAAGTCACAATCCTACAAACACATAGATTATTCATAACAATAAAAATAAGATATAAAATGCACAATTAAGCTCACAAAAGGGCAGTCATATCCTCAGGAGCTAGCAAGGAAAAGAGAAGTACTTAGCATCCCACCCACAGGTAGGGGATTGGGTTGATACTGCTTTATACCCTGGAGGGAAGAAACTGGCTTGAGGGTCTAGAGATGCTACTGTGAGTATGAAATCTTAATTTGTATAACTATCAACCAAGTGAGCTGGTATAGCAATGTTGCTTTCAGATAAAACAGACTAAGGATGAGTTCTACTGTCTGTGCTATTTTCATAGCAAAAGACTCTAAAGCAAACCTGATCTTTAGGTTTGGGACTGACTGGGAGCCTTGGCTCATTCCCTACTTTTCAAAAAAGATTTTATGCTATAGTTATTTGAAGCAGAGCACATTTGAGATTGCAATGAAGATCAGATCAAAGCTGTATTGCATGATATAAAATAGCCAAGTTTATATTTTAGCTATGAGTATAAATGTTTGAGACTATGAAGAGAGGTAACTCGTGAAATGAAAAAAAAAAAAAAAAGCACAGAGAAGATGTCATATAATTCCCTTTCTGAGTTAACCAGGTATAAGATATTTCAAAGAATAAACTTTTGAAAAAAAGGAGGTGATTTAGTGGTGGTACTCATCAGGCCCTGAGTTTGCTCCCTAACACTGCATAAAATGACAGTGGCATTCTGGTTCTGCTTTTGGTAACAAAAAACCACCTATACTGGTTTTAAAACAAGCTTTAAATTTACCTTGAATTTGTAAATCCCCCCACCCCAATATTGTCACCAATGTTATTTCTGGGGCTTGGTACCTACACTACTAATCCATGGCTCCTGCTGGCCACCCCCTCACACCATTTTTTATTAGATAGGACAAAGTGAAACTGAGAGAAGGAAGGGAGAGAGAGGGATAGAGAAAAACATCTGCAGACCTGCTTCACTGCTTATGAAGTGTCCTCCCTGCAGATGGGGAGCAGGGGCTCAAACCTGGGTCTTTGTGCATGGTAATGTGTGTGTTTAACTTGGTGTGCCACCATCTGGCCCCCGAATTTGTGAATTCTTTCCCCTTTGTAGTAAAGAATTTTGCAGAAGGCTATGTGCCTCAATTACAAAGTACAACGTATGTTAGTATCTGCTCTTGACATCATTTTTAAACTATCACTTTGAAAAAGAACTGATAATGTTTATCAAAATATCTCAGAGAGCTCATTTTAAGAAAATGAACCAATCGAAAAGGCTGCAACTGAATGATCTGAGCTTCAGGTTTCCTTTTTTTTTTTTTTTTTTAACATTTATTAATGAGAGAACCAGAGTATCACTCTGGCACAAGTAATGTTAGGGGATCAAACTGGAGACTTCATGCTTCTAAGTCCAGTGTTCTAGTCACTGCACCACTTCCCAGACTGTGAGCTTCAGATTTTTAGTTGAGCAAACAGAAATAAAGTCAGAAACCTTGACTATGAAAGACTTAAAAAGAATGAGTAAGTCGGCCTAAGAGCAATGGAATGACACATGTGTGATACACCAATGTATCACATGTGCCTACACACATGAAGTTCATGCCCATCAATTTATTTTCTTTAGAACAAGCTTTTAGTTTTTAGTTTATCTGTAACTTTTTAGTCTAGAGTCTTTTTTATCTAGGGACTATCTTTTTATTTTATTTCTAGCTAAGGTCAAAATACCAACTCTGAGACATAAATTTTTCCATGCCAAACCACAAGGCAAGCCGAGAAAATAAAAGCCCAAGTTGCATTCTGCAACCTCTAGAAGACTGAATCTGGTTCACTTCACTAACATTCTAGAGAGTCATTTGTGACTTCCTAGTCATAGAATTTCACTATAACGTATCAGCAAAAGTCTGCTCTGTATGTGAAACTATTTAAAAAAAATTTTAATATTTATTTATTTATTCCCTTTTGTTGCCCTTGTTGGGACAGAGAGAAATGGAGAAAGGAGGGAAAGATAGAGAGGGGGAGCAAAAGATAACACACCTGAGACCTGCTTCACTGCCTGTGAAGCAACTCCCCTGCAGGTGGGGAGCCAGGGCTCTAACTGGGATCTTTACTCCAGTCCTTGCGCTTTGCGCCACCTGTGCTTAACCCGCTGCGCTACAGCCTGACTCCCGTGAAACTATTTTTTAAAAAAGTTTATTATCTTTATTTATTTATTGGACAGAGATGGCCATAAATTGAGAAGGAGGTGATAGAGAGGGAGAGAGACATAGAGACACCTGTAGCCCTGCTTCACTACTTGTGAAGCTTTCCCCCTGCAAATAGGGTTGGGGGGCTTGAACTCAGGTTCTTGCATTGTAACATGTGCACTCAACCAAGTGCACCACCACCCAGCCCTTTGTATGTGAACTTGTATAGCAAATGGCAAATTATTACTTTCCCCTCTTTAACTTTCTTATAGTTAAGAAAATCTAGATATTCTGAGACAAATTGTTTCTGCATACTTATTGGGCATTTTAGAGACTTAGTCACAAAACTATTTAGGAAATCTCCAGGAATGTATATGTAAATCACCAAGGTAACTTTTTTCAAAACACATATGCTTAGTTTCTATTCTATATCTAATGAATTAAATATGTGGAAAACTCAAAGGTTAAATAACAATAGTAAGCAAATTTTAAAAAAAAGTTAAGAGGAGGACCTAGTGGGGGCTAAATTATTATGTGGAAAACTGAGAAATGTTATGCATGTATAAATCACTGTATTTTACTGCTGACTGTAAAACATTAACCCCTCAATAAAGAAAAAAAGTTACTCTGATGCAACTACAGCCGTATAAAAACATCTCAATTAAAAATATAGCATCAGGGCGGGGGTAGATAGTATAATGGTTATGCCAAAGTCCCAGGTTCAAGCCCCCGCACCACCATAAGACAGAGCTGAACAGTGCTCTGGTGAAAAAAAAAAAGTAATTTAAAAAACAAACAAAAAATATAGCATCATAAAAAAAAAAGAACAAAGTTAATCTTCCCAGGTCTGAGCTTGATTTTACATGACTCTCAAGCTAGAAAGTTAGTACACTATTTCTTCATGGGTGCTAATAGAAGATATGATGTACTTGGATCAGAGACAAAGGACTTTATTATTCACAGCACAACAAGCAGTATAGGTGCATTATGTTTATGATAGTTCCCTTGCTCACAAATTAAAGGGAGGAAAGCAGATGGATCCATCTAGACTCTTAGGCAGGAAGTAGACTGTGTTTCAGGGGAGAAACACTGAGTTTGGGGAGTCTAAAAATGTTTATCACAAACAGTGAATAAACCTGTTATATGTCCTAGAGTACATTACCTCAACTATCAAAGATTTTTCTGCTTGTTGCACAAGTTTGAGAAGTGACCTAAGCAAAGAACACTTAGTTTTCATTCTTGGAAAAACCAGCAAAAAAAAAATTTTTTTTTCTGGCTGTTGCGAGAACCATGGAAACATGTCTCTCAATACCATCTATATAAAATGAAAAGATGTTGAATTAAATCTGAAAATAAAAACAAATAAAAATGTAGAAACATATTATAATCACATCAGTATGAATATGTGTATATACATATATAACTATATATAGTTTTATATAGAACTGTATTGAATGACATACATATATATATATATATATATATATATATATATATATATTCAATCTGACAACAGGAATGAGGAACTTGAGCATATGGCTAACTTTGGTGCCTGAACAACTCCAATGTTCTCAGAGGCTTTTTCTTTTTTTAAATAAAGGATGAGAGAGATAGGGAGAGAGCAACAGGGAGAAGGAAAGACACCTGGGGGCACTGTTCCGACATTTCTGAAGCTTCCCCTTGCAGTTGGAGACCTGGGGCTTGAACCTGGGTCCTTGTTCATGACAATGTGTGCACTGTAACAGGTGAGTCCTGGTCCCTGATTACAAATGCTTTTTAAATATATAATAAAAATTCACCTGTTTTTTGTCAGTAGATACCTTGGCCATTTCTTTACTGTCTTGTACAGATCCCTGATTTCCCTCTTCCTTTTCCTGATTAAAAACAGACCAAGAAGGAAAGATTAGTATATAGGACATATAAGTAATTCAGTATTGCCTATTTAAAGGCTCATTTTCTTAACTTTGTATCTTTTTGTTTTTCTTGGTGAATTAACTTCCCACTTTTATGAACAACTATACGCTACCAAACTGGAGGACTTGGAAGTGATGGATAAGTTCTCAGAAGCATACAATATAGAAGGAACTAGAAAACATGAATAGATTAATAATAAAAGAAACTGAAATAGTAATCAAAAGTTCCCCCAGCAACAAATGCCCAGGTTTGGACAGTTTCACAAATGAATTCTGTAAGACCTTTAAGGAAGAGGTACTACATAAAATTTAATTTTATTATTTTCTTCCTATTCATTGTCTATTTTTTTTTTCTCCCACGGTTATTGCACTACAAATCCACTGTTCCTGGCAGCCATTTTTTCTCTGTTGTTTTTATTTCTGTTGTTGGATAGGATAGAGAGAAATCAAGAGGAGGGGAAGACAGAGGAGGGGAGAGAAAGACAGACACCTGTAGACCTGTTTCAGCACTTGTGAAACACGCCCCCTACAGGTGGGGAACTGGAGGCTCAAACTCGGATCCTTCTGTAGGTCCTTGTGCTATTTTTTTTCTTTTTTCTTTTCTTTTATTTATTTATTCCCTTTTGTTGCCCTTGTTTTATTGTTGTAGTCGTCATTGTTGGATAGGACAGAAAGAAATGGAGAGAGGAGGGGAAGACAGAGAGGAGGAGAGAAAGATAGACACCTGCAGACCTGTTTCACCGCCGGTGAAGCAACTCCCCTGCAGGTGGGGAGCCGGGGTTCGAACCGGGATCCTTATGCCGGTCCTTGTGCTTTGCGCCACCCGCGCTTAACCCGCTGCGCTACAGCCCGACTCCCTTTGTGCTATTTTTTTAAAAAACATTTTTATTATTTATTTTCCCTTTTGTCGCCCTTGTTGTTTTATTGCTGTTGTAGTTATTACTGATGTTGTTGTTGGATGGGACAGAAAGAAATGGAGAAAGGAGGGGAAGACAGAGCTGGGGAGAGAAAGACACCTTCAGACCTGCTTCACCACCTGTGAAGCAACTCCCCTGTAAGTGGGGATCTAGGGGCTCAAACCGGAATCCTTCCACGGTCCTTGCGCTTTGCGCCACGTGGCTAAACCCGCTGCGCTACCACCGGATCCCTGCTTGTGCTATTTTTTTTAAAAAAAAGATAGAGAAACAGAGAGAAAATGAAAGAAACCACAGTACCAATGTTTCCTTCAATGCTGTGGGGGTGAGACTCAAGCTGGGTCTGGCACGTGACAAAGCAGCACACTATCAAAGTGAGGTATTTACTTACTCATCAGTGCATTGTCTTAATCCTTAAGCTACATTGTTTATGTTTTGAGTAAGGTGAAGTTTTTTAGCATAGAATAAGGTTCTAGAGGGTTTACAATGGGAGGAGTTGGGAGAAAAAAAAAGAGGGAGCAATGCTGTTATTCTTAGTTCTTATCAAAGTAACTTAGATAAGCTTTACTTAGCTAAAATGAAAAACTATAAACTATTCGGAGCGATGATTATTTCAAAATTAAAGCCATTTTCAACAGTATCCAATTTCTATTCTAAAATTTTTGTTTTTCTTCTCTGGAAGCTTCTTTCCTGCTCACTTATCTAGTTTGAATCTAAGTTCTTAAAAAATTATTATTCTCTGTATTAAATGTATATCATTAAACATTCTTCAAGGAGTAGCCTGAAGTGTAAATATTTGACAACATAGACCTTAGCTAGCTAGCAGTTATATTCTGAGGCATGTGTAAGTTCATGCTACACACTAGAGCTGACAAAAATTACAATAGAAATACTTACTAATAAGGAAACAAAGTGTTATGCAATCATTAATAAACTACACATACAGTATACATACTAACTCATTTCTCATGAAAGCTCCATGTAGAATATATTAGTAACATTTTTTTTCAGGGAGATAAGCATTTATTAGAAGAAAGTAAGGACAGAAAAGGATAAGAAAGCACAAGCTATATAGGCATGTATATCCTTGAGAGACAAAGGCTCAATAGTAAATTTTTCAAAAAATATATTCTTTACATGTTTATTTACTGGGCTAGGGAAACAGCATAATGGTTATGCAAAAGTCTTTCAAGCCTGAAGCTCTATGGTTCCAGGTTCAATCCCCACCCAGCATCACCATAAGCCAGAACTGAGCAGTGTTCTGGTCTAAAAATTTTTTTAAAAAATTATTTATTTTGGATAAAGACAGAGATATTGAAGGGAAGGGGGATACTGAAAGGGAGAGAGACACTTGCAACACTGCTTCACCACTCATGAAGCTTTCTCCCTGCAGGTGGAGACCAGGGGCTTGAACCAGGGTACTTGTGCTCTACTGTATGCACTCAACCAAGTACACTACCACCCAGCTCCTAGTAACAATTATTATTTTTTACAGATGAAGAATTTGATATAGAGAGGTAAAGTAATTTATCCAACTTACACACTAACAGAAGCAAAGATGTATTTTAACCTAAGCAGGCAAACCACAAAAACCAATAACTACTCTTCTGTTCTTCTCCAATGTTTATAGTAGCTTAACAGCATGAGCATTTCCTTGTATTAAGTAGAGTAGGCAGAATGCAGAATTAAACCCCAAGCAAGAAATAAAATAGAGGAAAAAAGATAAAGAAACAGACAAAAGTGGCCTTGCATTTAGCTAGAGCAAAGGATTTGGAAGCATGAGGCCCTGAATTTGATCCCCAGTGTGGGAGTATGTGAAAGCATGGTAGAGCATAGGGAAACTCCCCCATCCTTGAGATGGAGGTCTGAAAAGACACCCCACCTGTCAGTCTCTCCCTTTCCAGGATAGAGCTTGGAGCGAAACACTTTTCTGACTCAGTTTCCCCTTGTCAGTCTCCCAGGCTTCACAGAGGTCTGCAACCTCTCACACTTAACTCATTCCCCTGCTGCAGACCAAATGGTTGCCTGCTTGAAAGTTCACTTAAAGTTTACTATGTTCACTATAAGTTTACCATCTTTTGATCACATACAAAGTATACTTCATTACAATGCCTTGCCAGTAACTTAACAGTGAGACCCCCACACCTCACTTTCTGGATTCTTTGATCACCACGATTTACATCAAACTCTGCCCTTCTCTGCTTTATCTCACTCTTTTGCTTTAACCATCAAGTTTTTCTTAATACCTTTAGATAATTAACATCTCTTGCTTCATGGAAACTAATTGCCTTGAACTTTTGGTATCTCATCAATTCTCTTCATTCTTAGCCCTCCCCACCATAGGGGTACTGACCTTTTGAAAACCTGTGATTACTGACATATGTAAAAAATGTTCTTTGATCCACTTTGCTATATAAGCTTTGTCCTCCTCTGAATAAATTGGAAGTTCATACCTGAATTTCTCCTGGCTGGTTCCTTCTGCATCACGTGATCACTAGAATCGATGACAGGAAAACCAGTGGCCTATCTCTGTTGTGAGAAGCCACCCACGTGAGCACCAGCACCCCAGCACTACATATACCAGAGTGATGCTTTGATTCTCCCTTACAGATAAACAAATATATCTTTTTTAAAATATTTGTGGTCCAGGAGATGGTGCAGTGGATAAGGCACTAAACTCTCAAGCATGAGGTCATGGGCACAATTCCCAGCAGTACATGTACCAGAATGGTATCTGGTTCTTTCTCTCCTCCTATAATTCTCATTAATAAATAAATAAAATCTTTAAATTTTAAAAAAGATGTTTATTAATGAGAAATTAATAATTAATACAATATTAATTTAAAAAAATATTTTATTTATTAATAAGAAAGACAGAAGGAGAGAGAGAAAGAACCAGACATCACTCTGGTACATGTGATGCTGGGGATTGAACTCAGAACCTCATGCTTGAGAACCAATGCCTTGTCCACTGCACCACCTCCCAGACCACTTAAAAAAAAATTTTTTTTTTTTAAAGAAACAGACATATATGTCAGTGGCAGTCAAGGGAGTGGTTCAGTGGTTAGAACATATTACTTGTATTCCTTGGGTTCAATCCCAGGCATTCAATATAGTGGAGCTGTGCTGTTTTCTCCTTCAAATAATATTCTTCAAAACAAAACAAAACAAAACAAAACAAAACCTCTGTAGGAACTGTGATGAATTTATTTCTCTTTATTTTGTAAATAATTAACATACTACTTTGGTATTAAGAAATAGTTCTTGAAAGATAATAAATCATTAAGGGCCAAAAGTATTATTTCCAATACAATTATATGTCACATTGCATTGAGAGTTACTGAAGTTTATAAAGTAAAATCGTAATAAAGAATTTAAGTGAAGCAAACTTATAACTTTAGTTTACAGAACATTTTTCTTCTTCCAATAGAAAAAAAAATCTTAATCCTATAAATATCATGTGTAATCATTAGTAGAAATTTCAATTTATTTTTACTATTTTAAATTTTATTTAAAAACATATATATAAATAAGCTGAAGCAATGCTCAATTCTGGCTTATGGTGGTGCTGGGGATTGAACCTGGAACTTCAAAGCCTCAAGGATGAAAGTCTTGCAGAACCATTACGCTGTCTCCTCATTCCATTTTATCTAACTTAATGTGTCTAAAAAGGAAATTTCAGAGCAGCATATGCTCTTGGTGTGTATACTACAAGATTAAGGCTTGCTATTTGAAAAAGCTTCTGAGGAACAGAGTTAGCTCATTTCCAGATGGGCCTTCTCATGCACTAGGCTCTGGGTTTAAGCTCATTACCATACAAGCAGGCCCTGAACAGCACCTGGTGAGCTCTGTGCATGGTGATACACGGTGAGTGTGTCTATATTTGTCTGTCTTTCTCTACCCTCTAGAACAGAAAATTGGGCCAAAAGGTTCTCAGTTCATTCTCTGTAACAGCATAATAAACAAGAAAACAATAAGCTATATCAAAAATATTACTGAGTCTCTAAAAATTGCAGCCTGTTACTCTTATTTCTTTTTGTTGTTGTTTGTTGGATCTGTTTTCGGTGTTGTCAGAGCCTGGAGTATGTGTGATTTCAGCTTTGGGCTAACTTTTTCATTCAGATGGAGACAGACCGACAGACAGTGTGAAGCACAACACCACCAGTGCTTTTCCCAGTGCCCTGGCAGCCTCCCCATGTGGTGTTAGGCCATGGCAGGCAGTTACCTGGTGAGTCATTTTCTGACTCTTATCTGATTTTTTTTTTCCCTCCAGGGTTATTGCTGGACTCGGTGCCTGCACCATGAATCCACCACTCCTGGAGGCCATTCCCCCCCCACTTTTGTTGCCCTTGTTGTTGTAGCCTCGTTGTGGTTATTATTATTGCCATTGTTGATGTTGTTCGTTGTTGGATAGGACAGAGAGAAATGGAGAGAGGAGGGGAAGACAGAGGGGGAGAGAAAGACAGACACCTGTAGACCTGCTTCACCTCCTGTGAAGAGACTCCCCTGCAGGTGGGGAGCTGGGGGCTCGAACCCGGATCCTTACGCCGGTCCCTGCGCTTTGTGCCACATGCGCTTAACCCACTGCGCTACCGCCCGACCCCCTCTTATCTGATTTAAGTTGAAATAAAGTTGACATATAATATAAATTTAAGGAGTATAATGTGACATTTATATATTGTAATATGATTTCTACTACAGCAATAATTAGCAACTCTATTGCACCAATTATATTCCTTTTTAGTAACTGAAACAATTATTGCACCAATTATATTCCTTTTTAGTAATTGAAACAATTAACTTCTAGTCTCTTTTGCAAGTTTGCTGATTATTTTGTTTCCTACATGCACTGTGCACATCTGTGTGTGTGTGTGTAGGGGGGTGCTGGGGTCTCGCCGGGTGCAATTTTACTACTCCTGGACCTACTTATTTGAATAGAGACAGAAACCACAGCAGGCCAGGAAGATAGCATAGAAAAAGTGTGCCAGAATTGCATGGTCCAAGATTCACCCCCTGGAACCACTATATGTCAAAGCTGAGCAGTGTTCTGGTCTGTTTTTCTCATGAACATAAATAAATCCTTTTTTAAAAAAATTTTTTCTTAATCAGCTCATTGCTCAGTTGTGGCTTATGTTGGTGCAGAGGATTGAATCCAGGACTTTGGAGCCCTAGGAATGAGTCAATAAGTCGGACCACTAAAATAAAAACTGCTCTGCAAAAGAGAATGCCAAGGATGAGAAGTGACAGAGTGGGTGAAAAAGATTTGTAAAAGACACATGATAAAACATTGTTATCCAAAACATACAAAGAACTCTTAAAATGCAACATAAAGAAAACAAACAACCAGATTAAAAATAGACCAGGGTCAGCAAAACAGTTCATCTGGATATTATGTCTATTTTGCCATGCATATGACCCACCCCATAGGAGGAAGCATCAGTGTTGTGATCTCTCTCTCTCTCTCTCTTTGCAACCAGGGTTACTGCTGGGGTTCCATGTCCACACAATCCCTCTGCTCCTGAAGGACTTTTATTTATTTATCTTTTCAGGTAGAGGATGAAAGTCAGGGAGAGGAGAAATACCATAGCACTGCTCCAATGCTTGCAAAGCCTCCCTCATGCAGGTGTTCCTGTGTGGTGACTGGGCATTCATATCTGGGTGTTCATGCATGGTAAAGTGTGCACTCCACTGGGCACGCTATCTGCTGGCCCCCCATTTACTTTCTATTTGAGAAAGTCAATCCCTGATGACAAAAACAAACAAACAAACATAAAACAGCATACTAACAAAACACCTCACCATAGAAAATATGCATAAACTTATGAAAGTATCGTTCTTACCCTTTGTCATCAGGAAAGTATAAATAAGAACAATGAGATATCACACTTACTTACATCTACATACTTGAAAGAATGGTCAAAGTTGATTACACCAGAATGGAAAATGGGAACAGTCACTTTGGAAGACAGTCTGCAGTCTGGCAATTTTTTTGGAAACTAAACATACTCTCACTATATAATCCACTCAATCATATTTTAGGTATTTATTAAAATGGCTTGAAATTTACATCCACACAAAAATCTGCATAAGTATGTTCATATCAACTTCACTCATAATTGTTATAACTTGGAAGCAAGCAGATATCCTTTAGTAGGTGAATGGTAAATAAATTTAGATGCATCTAGACAATGAACCCTTATTCAGTACTACAATTGGGAAGATAGCATAATGATCATGAGAATATTCACTGTGAAGGAGCTGATAAAAATGAAATTTCCCTTCACTTTATCTTGCGACTCCCTCCACTTAACATCACCTTGTCCTTCTTTTTGTCTCTATAAAAGAATCCCCAAATTTGGTGCTCCTCAGGACATTATTTGGGTTCTTAAATAAGAGGACTGTATTTCTTTTTTTTATGTTCAGCACATCTTTTTAAAATCTTTTTATTTTATTCCCTTTTGTTGCCCTTATTGTTTTATTGTTGTAGTTATTATTGATGTCATCGTTGCTGGATAGGACAGAGAGAAATGGAGAGAGGAGGGAAAGACAGAGAGGGGCAGAGAAAGATAGACACCTGCACACCTGCTTCACTGCCTGTGAAGCGACTCCCCTGCATGTGGGGAGCCATGGGCTCGAACTGGTATCCTTACGCTGGCCCTTGCGCTTTGCATCACCTGCGCTTAACCTGCTGTGCTACCGCCCCACTCCCTGTTCAACACATTTTAATACTAAGTAAAAGAAGCCAGCCTGAAAAGGTTACTTAATGGACAATTCCAACATGACATTCCAGGAAAGACAAAACTCTGGAGATAATGTAAAGACTGCCAGAAGGTGGGTTGGGAAAGGATGAATAAGTGGAACACAGAATTTGCAGGATAATGAAAATAGTTAATGATGCCATATCACTGCATACATGTCATACATTTTTCCAAACCCAGGTGTAATGTAAATTTTAGTCTATGGCTGGTCATGATGAGTAGCTGTAGGTTCACCAGTTGTAACAAAGGCAAAATTCTGGGAGGGATGTAGATACTGGAGGAGATAACCTTGGGGATGGTGAGATGGAAGGAAATGGAAAATCTCTGTACTTTCTCCCTTTGCTGTAAACCTACAAGAATTCTAAACAATTAAGTTTTTTTTTAATTTTTTTAAACTGGGGAGTCGGGCGGTAGCCCAGCGGGTTAAGCGCAGGTGACACAAAGTACAAGGACCGGCATAAGGATCCCGGTCAGAGCCCCGGCTCCCCACCTGCAGGGGAGTCACTTCACAGGAGGTGAAGCAGGTCTGCAGGTGTCTGTCTTTCTCTCCCCCTCTGTCTTCCCTTCCTCTCTCCATTTCTCTCTGTCCTATCCAACAACAATGACAACAATAAAAACAATAAAAACTATAACAACGACAAAACAACCAGGGCAACAAAAGGGGAAAAAATAGCCTCCAGGCGCAGTGGATTCATGGTGTAGGCAATGAGCCCCAGAAATAACCCTGGAGGCAAAAAAAAAAAAATAGTGAACTCCTTTCATAAGTTTTTCAGTGCAACTCTGATATTTATATGATAACATTTCAACTCCCTTGTGAGGGACACAGTCTTTTTGATTTAACTCTTATCTACCTTTCCAATATTATCTCTTAGTCTCTCCCACCCATATAACTTCACCCTCTGACATGAGGACTATTTAAGTTCTTTTCCTCCATACTTTTCCATATGGAGTCTCTTAGGTTGGCAAATACTTGTGCATTCTTCATATCTCAAGGCAAAGCAACCTCCTCTATGAATTCTTCCTTCAGAAGAATTTTGCTCTCAGTCTTAGTAACATCAGTTTATACTTTCTACTTGACTCTACCACTTAATTTTGTCTTGTTTGAATACCTAGTTTCTCTCCCCACTTAAAAATAAGGACTGAGGCCAGGCAGTAGTGCCCCTGGTAGAGTGCTCAATTTACTATGCTCAAGGACCCTGGTTCAAATACTTGGTCCCCATGTGCAGGATAAGGAAAGTTTCATGAGAAGAGGAGCAGTGCTGTAGGTATTTCCCCTTCTTTCTCTATTTTTCCCTGTCTTTCAGTCTCTATAAAAAAAAAAAAAAAGAGAAAGGGAAAAAAAGAGAGAAAATACCACTGGGAATGGTAGAGTAATCTTGCAAGGATTACTGGGTGGCAGCAAGTAAGGAAAGAAGGAAGAAAGGAGCAAAGGAAGATATTTCTTTTTGTGTTTCCAGTGCCAAGTACACAACCACATCTATAGTAATGCAGACATTAAAAATGAAAACGAGCAGTCCAGAAATTGGAGCACTGAGTGAATATTGCATTGGACTTAAAAGCATGAGGTCTTGAGTTCAATCCCCAGCATCAGATATGCCCAAGTGATCCTCTGGTTCTCCCTCTCTTTTCTTCTTTCTCATTACTAAAAGAATAAGTATTTTTTAAAAAAATGAATAGAAAAAGAAGATAATCATATATAGCCTGAGTTCTGCAGGAATTTAAGAAATTATAAAACATTTTCTGTAGAAAATTTGAGGCAACCTCTTTGCAGAATCATTAGCAGGTTGACAGTTTTAGTAAGAATATGCAGTAAGAGGAGGAAAATCTTATGTACTTATTGAACTTTTGCTTCCAGGCTTATTGCTAGGGCTTGGTGCCTATTTGATTCTGGGAGCCTTTTTATTGTATTTTATTTTATTAACAAGAGGTGGGGGAATAAGAGAGGAAAGACTAAAAGAAAAAAAAAAAAAAGAACACCAGAGCATCACTCTGGCACATAAGATGCTAGGGATCAATCCACTGTGCCACCTCCTGGGCCTCATGGGTGACTTTCCTTTGACAGAGGATGAGAAACAGAAAGAGATGGTGTGGGGGTGGGGAAGACAGCCAGGGAGAGACACCTCCAACTCTGCTCTACTACTCATGAATTTTCCCCTGTGCAGGTGGGTTCCAGGGGCTTGAACCTGAGTCACTGTACACAGTAACTTGTATACTGTACCCAGCTGAACTGTCCAGCCCCATAAATCTTATATTTAAAAAAATGTTAAAAACTGGTGTTCTGTGAATGGTGAGAATTCGTGGGTAATTTCACCCTTTTTAAATATGTCTTGAATATAACTAATACTTCAGCCAGAGAAACTGCTCAGATGTAGCACTTTTGACTTCCAAGCCTGAGGTTCTCCGTTCAATCCCTGGTATATTACCACAGTGTACTCTGGCTTCTTTCTCTTTCTCTCTCCCTCCCCTCCCTCTTTCCCTCTTTCTTTATATCATCATAAATAAAATATTAAAAAAAATCTTAACACTACTTTCCATGATGATGATGATCATATACTAAACTTGGAAATCTTTAAGATAAGATTGAGAACCTAGCAACATGTCACTCCAAGCACAGAGGAAAGCAATGAGAATGTAGCAAATTCCTATTTCAAATGCAGAAGAAAAGTTGTGGAATGTATATATTTCATAAACACTGTTTATTAATTATTATTTGTACTAAATTTGTTTGATAAGTCTCTTTTGAGATCCAAAAAATAGACTACTTACAGGAACAAGAAACAAACTAGCATTCAGATTACATGTTAAAACACTAAACGTTAAGAAGGAAGTGAGGTATGGTTCCTATCTTCAAGCATTTTACAGTTCATTTGCACAGGGAAAAACTCCCTATGAAATGATAAATTGTATGGTGTAGGTAATTATCTAACAGGCCAAACCAACATACAAGTATCATTAAAACACAGTAGTGGCAGAGTTTGAGAGGACAACTATGTTTAGATCAGAAAGAAAAGTTATTACAGCAATAAAATACAAGTAACACACTAAACTTTAAAAGCATTATTACAAATTTTATGCTTGCTTTTAAGTGTAATAGAAATAGAGGCATAAAACAACTTTTTTTTTCCTTCCTTTTTTTGTCATCACCAGGGTTTCACTTCTCTGGACAGACTTTTTCATATAGAAACAGAGGCTAAGAGAGAGTAGGGCGGTAGCCCAGCGGGTTAAGCGCAAGTGGTACAAAGCACAAGGAACTGGCCTAAGGATCCCGGTTCCAGCCCTTGGCCCCCACCTGCAGGGGAGTCGCTTCAGAGGCGGTGAAGCAGGTCCGCAGGTGTCTATCTTTCCCCCTCTCTGTCTTCCCCTCCTCTCTCCATTTCTCTTTGTCCTATCCTACAACAACAACATCAGTAACAACAACAATAATAACTACAGCAATAAAACAACAAGGGCAACAAAAGGGAATAAATAAATAAATATTTTTAAAAAGAAACAGAGGCTAAGAGACAGAGTGAAAGACACCACAGCATCAATGCTTCTTCTAATAAGATGCTGGGGGAACTCAAACCTGGGTCACTGCCCTTAACAAAGCAAGTACACTATGTGGACTATTCTCTTGCCTTATCTATTTCTCATCTAACAGGAAAAGCTATCTAAGGAAATGTTATACCTGAGAGTTTTTTCTTTGGGCTTCTACTGCTGGGAAAAGTTCCATCCATAGGCTGAGCAGAGTGAAAAGGTTGACTTTAGAAAGCCTAGGTATTTGACCTAAAAAAGAGAAGGCAAACATTTGAAATTTTTACTAACTATGAAGATAAGCAGTAAGCTAAAGTGGTCCGGGAGCTTGAGGTTCTGAGTTCGATCCCCTGCAGCACATGTACCAGAGTGATGTCAGTCATGTTTTTTAAAAAGAAAATTACTTATTTACACACACACACACACACACACACACACACACACACACACACACACACACACTCACACACAAAGTAAGTAAGCTAAAGGCCACTTGGGTGCTGCAGTCGAAGCTGAGTTGCTTTGGCACGAGGTAGAGGAAAAAGGATTAGAGAATCAGAGTACTTTTTTGCAAGAATCTATTTTCAACTTCATTTAATGGCAAGTCCTCCCCGGTACTTTTCAAAGTTGGAGCCTCTCTCAAAGTTGGGGCGGATGGAGGGACGGAGGCACGACAAATCTAAGGGAAAGATACAGTAAGAGTTAGGAAAAGTATTTATAGCCGATGTCATCATAGAGTAAGCGTTTCTTTCCACTGTGAAGACATGTTGCCATAAGGGCAATGGCTAAAAAACAATTTATAAAAACACACTGACTCCTGAGGGTAAAGTGGTTGAAATATAGGAAAGTAACGCTCGAGATTTTGAAATCAAGTCAAAAGCAAGGTTTGGTGGTGGTGGTGGTGGCGGGGGTTGTGTGGGGTTGACTTTCAAGCTTGTCAACCCCCGAGGCCTTACATTTAGGTCTCAGGAAAAGTAAAGAGGAACAGTGTGCAGGAGGAACGGTGCAGCCGGGGCAGCTGGGCTCAGTGACCCAGGAAGGGCGGGAAGGAGTCGTCCTGGAGCGGAGCTGAGAGCAGGGCGGGAGGGACCAGCTCGGGCAGGAGAGATGCAGGCAGAGAAAACGGCCGCGGCGCGGGGAACAGGTCCAGGGCACTCACCGGTCATGCTGCCAGTCTGGGTACTGACTGACCGCTCGGCCCGCGCGCTCTCCAGATTTTGCATTTGCCCTGCTTCTTTCATCCCAAACCTAGTGGCCTCAGCAGAACCGGAAACGTCGGGCTGACAGACATGATCAGGGCCCCAACGACTCCACCCCCGCCACCTCCCGGCAACCGCCAGCTCGGCGCAACGAGATGACGTCGATGGGAGGGCGCCCTCTGGTGGGCTCCTCCAAGATGTCGTCATGAGGCGTGGACGTTGTGGCGCGAGCTGCCAGGAGGGTAATAACATGTTGAAGGCGAGGAGATGTGTGAGAAGTTTCTCGAGGCCTGTATTTAGCTGTTTTTGTCTTTTTTTTTTTTTTTCCCTCCAAGTAAGGTCACTTGAGGATGACTTGTCTTGAAGACTCAAGTTGTCTAGACTTGGGAGGGGATTGAAGTGGCACTCCGTCCCATGTGTTTTGATCAAGGTCCTAAGAGAATCTGGGATGGGGGTTGGAGAGACAACGCGATGGTTATTCCAAAAGACTTCAGTGCCAGAGGCTACATCCTAAGCCAGAGCTCAGAAATGGCCAGGTTAAAAAACAAAACAAAACAAAACCTGGCGAAGGAGGTGGGAATTGGACGGTCCAATTTGTTATTGTAGGAACTGAGCAAAAAGTAATAAGTGTAAGATGATAAAATAACGAGACAAATGAACCTAGTCTCAGGCTACCTAAGGGTTAAGTGGGCAATTATAAGACAGGCCTGTCCCTGAGGAAGAAAGCAATTCTCAGGAGTTAAAGCTGTAAACAGAGAATCCGGGGAATCTGGAAGGCAGGAGATAAATCCAAGGACCGACTCTGAGAAAACAGTCTGGTAGCCTAGGGAGCCTAGGGTCGGGAGAAAGAGATAACCTCGAGGTCAAAAAGACCTCCTCCCCTTCCCTGCACCTGGGGACCATAGATAACTACTGTTGTAAAACTGACATTGTGTAGCTGAACCCTGTCACATAGTCTGTAATCTGAAATGTATATATATCCTAGTAGGACTTGGGTACGGGGTCGATTACCAGAGAGCTGGTGTGGCAGCCCCTCGGTAACTTGACCCTAGCTGGCTAGAATAAAGGCTCATTGCTTTTACATCACCCCAGTCTCTTGGTGCTTCCTTAGATTTGCAGTCCAACATTATTATCCTCAAAGATTGACCACTCCTTGGTAGATTAGTGACAGGGACATTAGTGGGGGACATTCTACTTATTAAGCACATTAAGACATGGCCACTGAGGAAAGATAGAAATAGGTTGTGTGTATGGATTGACCTGCCAACAGAGGAGCAATTACAAAAGCCAGACCTTTCACCTTCTGTACCCCCAAAAAGAATTTTGCTCCATAACCCCAGAGGGGGAGAGATGTTAGGGGAAGATGGGCCAGAGGGGCTCTGAACTCCAGTTCCATCCGGACCCAGAGAGTGATGAAGAAAAAAGGAAAGATATTCAGAAGTAGTAATAGGTGTAGGAAAGGAAGAGCAGGCAGGACCATAAAAAGTGGGGGAAATATAGACAAACAGATATAGAAATAATAGTCAATCCATATCTGTTACCTTGGGAGAACCACTGAAGCTTCCAATGGAGGGAATGAGGACACAGAACTCTGGTGGTGGGAATGGTGTGGAATTGTGCTCCTGTTATTTGGTAGTTAAAAAAAATAATTCATTATTTATTTTTTATTGCCACCAGGGTTATTACGGGATCTCGATGGCTGCAGTAGGAATCCACATCTCCTGATGGCTATTTTTTCCTTTTTTTTTTTTTTAACCTTTCTATTTTATTTTTATTTGACAGGACAGATAGAGACATTGAAAGGGGCAGGGGAGATACAGAGGGAGAGAGAAAGACACTTGCAAACCTGCTTCTCTGCTACTGAAGTGCCCACCCTGCAGGTTGGGGAGTGAAGATTCTCAAACCTGGATTATTGTGCATGGTGATAATGTGTACCACTGCCCAGCCCCCTTATTTTGTAATTTTGTAAATAAATAATAATAGTAATACATTAAGAGCCAAGACAGTGGCTATGAGAAAGATAGGGGGAAGTGACATATGGCTCTGAAAAAGGAGAAGTACCTATCTTCCCCTCCCCTCTCAATTTCTGTTTCTACCCAATGATAAATAAATACAATTTTAAAAAAGTGTACCAGATGATGCTGAAAAGTTTTACACAAAGATTGGACTAATCTTTGTAACTCTATCTCCCTAGTAATTCATGTGTTGTCAAACAAAATAGTTTTTCTCTATTTGTCACAAAAGGGTATCTTTTTGTTGTTTTTTTTTACTTTTACTTAGGTTGAACGTTTGTTGATTGGCTATTTGATGAGCATTTAAGTTGCTTCCACTTTTTGGCTACTATGAATAATGCAGCTATGAACATAGGGGTGCATATGTCCCTTTGAATTAGTGTTTGAGTGTCTATTGGATAAATGCTTACATTGTACCAACCACGACAGTTCTGTGAAATCCATTCCCTCACCCCACCCCCACACAGTAACCACATTGATTCTCACAAATCTTACAGTTTGGCCACTTTAAAAAAATATATTTTATTTATTAATGAAAAATATAGGAGAGGATAGAAAAAGAACCAGCCATCTCTCTGGTACATGGGGGTTGAACTTTGGACCTCATGCTTGAGAGTCCAGTACTTTATCCACTCACTGTGCCACCTCCTGGACCACTAGTTTGGCCACATTTTATTTGCATGTTACGTGTTTCAGTTACTTGTATTCCACATATAAGCAAAAATATTCACTCCAGATAATTTCTAAATGTTTGTTTGAGAGAGAGGGAGAGAGAAGGAGAAGGCGTAGGAGAGAGGAGGAATAGGAGGAGGAGGAGAGGAGGCGGAGGAGAGGGAAAAGGAAAGGAGGAAGAGGAGGAGGGAACCGGAGCATCCCTTTGGCATATACAATACTGGGCTTGGAACTCAGAGCCTCACACTTGATAGTCTAACACTTTATCCCTTGGCCACCAGATAATTTTTTCATCTGCTTATTGGTTTACAGTGTAACTGGGTGTAGCACTGCCTGCTCCCCCCCCACCATAGATCAAATTTTCATATGTCCATGAATCTGTTTCTAGGTTCTGTTTTATTGCATTATTATACTCCCCCAAATCATTATTTTCTTCAAGAATACTTTAGCTATTCTTTTTAAATATGTATTTTATTTATTTATTTAGTATTGCAGGTGGGGAGCCGGGGTTTTGAACCGAGATCCTTAAGCCGGTCCTTGCTCTTCGTGCCATGTACTTAACCCGCTACACTACCACCTGGCCTCCTACTTTAACTATTCTTTTTTTAAAATTAATTTATTTATTTAAGAAAGGAGACATTAACAAAATAATAGGATGGGGGCTACTTTAACTATTCTTGACCTTCTATTCATCTATATAGACTCTAGACTTTCACAGTTATCAAGTAAGTCCAGAAGAATATTGATCAGAAAGACTGAATTTATAGATCAATTTGATATATATGTATATAATTTCCTTTTTTTTACATTTTAGTCAATTTATTTATTTTCCCTTTTGTTGCCCTTTTTATTGTTGTTGTAGTTATTATTGCTATTGATGTATTCATTGTTGGATAGGTCAGAGAGAAATGGAGAAGGGGAAGACAGAGAGGGGGAGAGAAAGATAGACACCTGCAGACCTGCTTCACTGCTTGTGAAGTGACTCCCCTACAGGTGGGGAGCCAGGGGGCTTGAACCAGGATCATTTTGCTGGTCCTTGTGCTTAGCGCCACCTGCGCATAACACGCTGTTACCGACCGACTCCCTTTAAATAAAATTTTATTGCTTTACAATACTATAAAAACTGAGCATAGGAGAAATAGCTCATGTGGATAGTGCATTTCTTTACCATGTGCACGACCCAGGTTATCAAGCTTGACCTCTTACACTCTCTCCCTTCTCTGCCTCTGTTTCTACCCTTAAAAAAATGGAGCTTTACACGTCTTTAAGTTTGAAGATTCTCTGGATCACTCTGCACATGCCACCCAAATTCCAGTGCCATCACACTATTTTTAAAAAGTTTCTTTTAAAAATAATTTTATTGGTTTATTAGGTAGAGATAGAAAGAAATTGAAAGAGGAGGAGATAAAGAGGGAGAAAGCTATCTGCAGCACTGTTCTACCGATTGTGAAGTTTCCCCCATGCAGCTGGGTGCCGAGGCTTGAACCCAGATCCTTGAGTATTATAACACATGCTCTCAACTGTGGGCACCATGGCCAGGGCCACCTCCCCCCTTTCCTGTGTCACTATTAAAATGATCACCTCAGCTCAACTCTTCTCTTTCCCCTCAGGTTACCACCATATATTTTACAAAGTATAGGAGTTTGAGGGCCTGGCAGTGAGTGGCACACCTGGTTAAGTGCACATAGGATTAAGTGCAAGGACCAGTGAAATGATCTGGGTTTGAGTCCCAGGCTTCCCATCTGCAAGTGGAAGTTTCACAAGCTATCTGCAGGTGTCTATCTGTCTTCCCATTCTCCTCAATTTCTCTGTCATATCCCCCCCCCCCCAAAAAAAAAAGGTCAGCAGGAGTGGTGGATTTGTAATGCCAGTACCCAGCACCAGCAGCTCGAGGCAAAAACAAGCAGGTCTTAATTTTTTTATCTTTATTTATTGGATAGAGACAGTCAGAAATTGAGAGGGTAGGGGGAGATAGAGAGGGAGAGAGACAGAGAGACCTGCAGCCCTGCTTCACCACTTGCAAATCCCCCTGCAGGTGGGGGACAGGTGCTCGAACTAGAGTCCTTGTACATTGTAACATGTGCTCAGCTAGGTGCACCACCACCCGAGCCTGAGATGCAAATCTTTTTTAATTAGTCTTTTCCACATGAACTTGCAGCACATTATCCAAGTGAGCTATTTCTCCAGCTCTCCAGTCTTTTTTTTTTTTAATATACCATTTTTAATGGGTATAGGGTGATATCTCTTTGTAGTTTTGATTTCCATTTTGCTACTAATAAGAGAAACTGAGTATTTTTTTTTAATAAGTCTAATGTCATTTCAGGCAAGGATGTGTCCATAAACATAGCTCTGGATCCAGAAATTAAGACTTTCTAAACAGTTTTTGGAACTGTTTAGTTCCTGGCTACACTGAAACCCAAAGGAAGCAAAGAGAAGCCTGAAACACAATCCACATGTCCTTTCTGTGACATTGGCTTTGTTACAGAGGGAGGTGCTGCCTAAGAGAAATGACTTCTCAGACTTTCCATATATTGTCCCAAATGTTATCCTCAGAAAAGTAAACTTGGTGCCACTTAGATTAATGTGCTACAAAACAAAACTATCCAGAAACTCTGAAGCGTCTATGCTCTTGCCAGGTGGGAAGGACTGGCAAGCCCATTTCCTGTTTTGTGCTGGGGTCTGTCCCCCTAGGGGTAGGGTGGGCAGATTTACCTGGTACCACAGTCTATATCCAACCCCCTTCTGGGACCCCATTAGTGTGGTGCCCTCTGACTGGGTTTGAGTTTCTGAGTTAGGAATTCCTAAAGAAATTGCCTAGTTAGACACATTAGAAACGAGCAGAGGGGATGCATCCCGTTGAGCATACACATTACCATGTTCAAGGATTCAGATTCAAGCCCCTGCTCCCCACCTGCAGGAGGGAAGCTGCATGAATGGTGAAGCAGTGCTGCAAGTGTTGCTCTCTCTCCCTCTCTCCTTCCCCTCTCAATTTCTCTGTGTGTGTGTGGGGGGGGGGGGAGAGTATGAACTCAAGAGGCAGCCAGGCAGTTGGAACTTTATACCATTTTGAGCTAAAGAAAGGGATCCAGGCAGCAGCTTCAAAATGGGGGAGGAAGACAATTCACAAGAATAGCAAAGGCAGGATAAACAAATGTTTGTCCTGCCATACAGAGACCTATACCAAAGGGGAAAACATTTTTTCTGGTATTATGTCTCTTTCAGCTATAAGCTCTATTTCTTATTTCTTTTAGGCCATTGAGGGAGAGATTTCTGAAAAGGAAGAAAGGCTTTTTTTTTTTTTTCTTTTTGAGACTGCTGAGTTTTGATTGCCTTCAATCCAAAATAGTCCACATGGCAACAGGGGATGGTTTGTTCTTAACACCTTCAATTTCTTTTTTTAATTTTTAAAAATTTTAAAAAAATATTTATTTTCCCTTTTGTTGCCCTTTTTTATTGTTGTAGTTATCGTCATTGTTGTTATTGGTATCGTCGTGATAGGACAGAGAGAAATGGAGAGAGGAGGGGGAGAGAAAAATAGACACCTGCAGACCTGCTTCACTGCCTGCGAAGCGACTCCTCTGTAGGTGGGGAGCCGGGGTCTCGAACACCCTCAATTACCTGGTTAACTTTACTAGGTAAAGTAACTTACCTCAGAAAAGCTGGTTAACTTTATTCAGGCTTATTAAATAATTTGGTGTTTAATTTTCCAGTTATATTATAAAACTATTTTTTTTATCAGTTACTACATAGTGACCTCTCCTCTTACAGGTATTTAAGTTGTCATTGTTTCAGTTGGTTGTATGTTTTCACTTGAAAAAAAAAAATCTATGGCCAGAAACTGGTATTCCTCAAGAGTATTAAATGAAAGTACCATTTGACAAATTCTTGATTTTATCCTAGCAGCATCTTATAGACAATGCATTGAAAAAACAAGTAATCATTATTTTATCATTTTCTTTTAAATTTAATTTTACTACTGTTAATTATTATTGGATAGAGATAGAAAGGAGAGGGGAATAGAGAAGGAAAGAGACAGACATCTACTGCCCTGCATCACCTCTGGTGAGGCTTCCCCATGCAAGTGGGGACCAGGGGCTTGAACCCAGGACCTTGCGCACTGTAATGTGTGTGCTTAACCAGGTGCACCATCACCTGATCCCTGTTTTATAATTTTTATTAGTGTGGGATAACTTGTCTCATTGGCCTTATAAGAAAAAAGCCATAGGGGGGCCAGATGGTGGCACACTTGGTTGAGCGCACGTTACTATGCGCAAGGACACTGGTTTGAGCCCCTAGCCCCCACCTCCAGGGGCAAAGCTTTGCAAGTGGTGAAGCAGTGTCACACCCTCTCTATCACCTCCTTCTCTCTTGTTTTCTGGCTTTTTGTATCCAATAAATAAAGATAATTAAAAAAATTAAAAAGAAAAAGCCATAGGAAAAAAGGAAAAAAACAAAGACGAGTCTACAACCACATCACCCTGAGTGCACTCTAGCTGGCAGTACTCAGAAGTTAAGCAGGGTCAGGCCTCGTTACTACTTGGAGGAAAGAACCACATGACACTCAGTATTGCTTGCTGTAAAGATTGTTGTTGGGAACATGGCTTTCTGGCTTACAGGATGCTACCTTGGAATATGTTCAGCATAAATCCTTGAGTTTCCTATAAATCAGAAACTTCCTGGGAGTCGGGCTGTAGCGCAGCGGGTTAAGCGCAGGTGGCGCAAAGCACAAGGACTGGCATAAGGATCCCGGTTCGAGCCCCGGCTCCCCACCTGCAGGGGAGTCACTTCACAGGCGGTGAAGCAGGTCTGCAGGTGTCTGTCTTTCTCTCCTCCTCTCTGTCTTCCCCTCCTCTCTCCATTTCTCTCTGTCCTATCCAACAACGACGACAACAATAATAATAACTACAACAATAAAACAACAAGGGCAACAAAAGGGAATAAATAAAATAAAATAAAATATTAAAAAAAAAAATTCAGAAACTTCCTGATCAGACACCTGGTATGAATTGTATGTTCTCACTTTCTCACTGCTATAATCTATTTTACCTACATCAAATTTTACATAATTTCTATTTTATCTACACGTTATTTTTGTATTATTTTGAGACATTTTAGTAACTGGCTTAGGAATTCTTTTAGCCATTCACATATATTTAAATAAAGACAACGTAGGGGGGGACGTGGTGCACTGAGTTAAGCGCACATACTACCGAGTGCAAGAACCTGTGTAAGAATCCCGGTTTGAGTCACCATCTCCCAACCTGCAGGGGGGCCACTTCACAAGTGGTGAAGCAGGTCTGCAGGTGTTGGTCTCTTTCCCTTTCTATCTCTCCTTTCCCTCTCACTTTCTTTCTGTCCTATCCAATGAAAATGAATAACTGGCCGCCAGGAGCAGTGGATTCATAGTTCAGGCAGCAAGCCCCAGCGATAACCCTGGCGGCAAAAAAAGAAACGTTGCTAAGGCTTCATTCTTCTGGGTTGACATAGATATATATAGTGCCGTGGTGATCAGGATTGAACCTGGGTCTCTTGTATTTATTTAACAACCCTATTCTAATCTCTGTGTTCTATTTAGTATTTGACACTGTGACCCCCCCATCCTTGAAATTTTCTCTTTTTTAATTGTATCATTATCACCCTCCAACCCCAACCCCCCATTTTCTTCATTTCTTCTACTTGGTTCAGTAACTTTTTAAAAATATTTATTTATTTTTCCTTTTGTTGCCTTTGTTTTTTTTTTGTTGTTGTTGTAATTATTATTATTGTTGTTATTGATGTCGTCGTTGTTGGATAAGACAGAGAGAAATGGAGAGGGGGAGAGAGGGGGAGATAAAGATAGACACCTGCAGACCTGCTTCACCACCTGTGAAGTGACTCTCCTGCAGGTGGGGAGCCGGGGCTCAAACCGGGATCCTTATGCCAGTCCTTGAGCTTTGTGCCATGTGTGCTTAACCCACTGCACTACTGCCCGACTCCTGGTTCAGTAACTTCTATAAGCACCAACATCATTAGCTTATGTCTTTAAACCTCTGTAAGCATCTCCTTGACAAAATCATCTATTTTTTTTCCCACTTAAAATCAGTGGTTTTCAAAGTGGGATCTCAGACTAGTAACAGTATTGTGTAGAATCTAGACAGAAATACATATTTTCAGGCCCAAACCCAAATATAAAGAATCAGAAGTTCTGGGAAGACCTGGCAAACTGTGATTATAAGCCCTTCAGGTGACCAGGAAGAGACTCAATGAAGAGAATGTGAGGCACTGGGTCCATTCCCTGATACTACATATACCAGAGCAGAAACAGTGCTCTCTTCTCTTGATGATTAAACAAGTATTTATAAAATCAGTCCTTGAGGCATTTCTGATGCAAGCTCAATCTTGCAAACATCTTGATTCCCTGTCATCATAATTAGACCTGGTTTTACCCAAAATTTCTACTAGTATTTCAAACAGGAATATCACACTCACACATACACACACACACACACACACACACACACGCAGCTCTTGGATATATATATATTTACCTTACTATTAGGTAGTTTACCTTACTGTTGGGGATTTAGCTCAAGAAGTCTGGAAAATGCAACAGTAGACCATTTCCTGTTGAATGGCTTCATTTGAAACAAAGTAGTCAAAATAAATTTATTATAATTCCCTATTAACCATTTGTACTTTTGACAGCACATTTTTTTCAAATAACACTAATGTTCTCCTAGTTATATAGGTTTAAAATATTGGAATTCTAACTTTCGCTTCTCCCATATCCCTTTATACAGTCATGATAGTGTTGAAAGAACAGAGTCCTGAAATGACTTTCAAGCAAGGATGGGGAACCTTTTTTCTACCAAGGAACATTTGGATATTTATAACACACTTACAGGCCCTAAAAAGCTATCATTTTAAGATTAGCACTTAATGTTGTTATGAAAGAAGCTCCTAGATTTATTGAGTTTTGAGTCCCACCAATAGTTGTATTGGCAGGATGAGATCAAAATTGATTTCCTGAGGTTGGTCATCCCCCACTCCTGCTTTTTAAGGGTTAACTAAGCAACTGCTATTGCTAATCACAGTCAGGCCTCAGCAGGGGGTTGTGGAGACTAGACCAGCTACATAAAGACAGAAGTCCCAGCTATCAAGCAGGCAGCTCCAGGGTTATTCACAGAAAGCCAGGGTCAGGGAACCAGGGATAGATTCCAAGGCTCCAAGAAGACCACCCTCCACTCAGAGGGAATTGAGGAAAAACGTGAGGAACTAAAACCTAGGCATTAAAGTAAAGGAAATACAGAACATGTTGTTGAAGAGCCTGGTTACTAAAATGGGTGGTCAGAGCCAGGGCTTAACCTGATGTGCAGGTGGCAAAACCGCTGGTGGGTAGGGAGAGGTGAAGGTTGCTGAAGGACTGAGGTTATTGAGTCACAGTAATGAAGTTCTGCTGAAACATAAATGACTGTCATATGGAACTGTGGTTAATATTCGGGGGTGCCAGCAGGCCAGGCAGCTTCGCGGCGGTGAACAGAGACTCGAGGACACACAGCTGAGCTGAGAAGCTGCAGTTTAATCTTTATTCACAAGTGGGCAAATCACCACACCACGTGCTTCCCCATCATTCTCCTCCAGCGGCTGCTCCTGGGACTCTGGCCCTCCTTAGCATAGGGGGCGGGGAGAAAGAGTGGCACGAAACTAGCAGGGGCCAAACCAAATCTCTCAGAGGTAGGGGGAAGGGGACCAAACAAATACGAAGAATACCAACATATTCCCCCTTCTTTTTTTTTTTTAACTAAATGACCACAGTATCAGGGGTGTGGGGTGAACAGAAACCTATATTGTACAGGCATTTTCAAAAAAAGAAACTGGCACAAACATGGAGAAACATATAAGTGAGTAACAAGAACCAGTGTGCTGCCAAGGGAAGGCCTGAGGGGGGCATTTTTGCCTCTGTGGGCAAAACTTTATCAGCTAAAAAAAACATTTCCTCCCTCTGGGGGCTTCTTTTGCCTCTGGGGGCTGTTACTTGCCTCGATGGGCATTTCTAGCATGGGGGGAGGGTGAGGCCTAGAGTCTCAAGGCAGCTGGCTACAGTCAGTCTTTGAGAAACCCAGCAGCATAAAGGGAAGCTCCTAGTTTTGTGCAAAGTGTCCGAGGTGTACCAGTGAGTCTGATAGAAGTGTGAGTCCAAAGCAGATGTCCACCCAAGAATTGCCAAGGGGTGAATTGTTGTATGTCTGTCTCGATGGGGAATGTCAGCCATCGGAATTCTGCTTTTCTGTAGAGAAATTGACAGCTGCAATTCACTTACTTATGAAACAAAACTTGTAGCAGGTTAGAAGTTTACCACAATTGATAACTCTATTACAATTGGAAGTCCCTTCCAGCACGAATACAAGGCTATTTAAAGTTCAAACAATAAAATGTGGAAAGGCAGACATGAACCATAGAAAGAAAAAAGCCTCAGGCATGAGAATTATTAGCATAACCATAGCACAATCTAACGTTTATAATTGAGAAGGAATTTGAGACTTTTACATATCAACAACGTCTTTTTAACCTTTTGTTATACCCATTGAAGATGGAGACACACCCTAGGTGTGCGCAGGTTTTTTTTTAGACCAACTTAGTTAAAATATATTGATTGTTAACTAATTTTTACCTCAGACTCTAAATGTAAGTTAATTTTATCTTTATGAGAATTACGTTGAAAACCTTTTTCATTTAACTTTGTCTGGTAAGAATACAACCTTAAAGTTATATTCTTAACCTTAAAGTTAATGTTACCAAACTTTAAACACACACATACACATGGTCTTCAATACACAAGGAGAGAAACTTTTGTTACGAAGACATGTCATTTCAAACACGAATTCAGATCTATACTGTCTTAGCTGTTCGGGGAGTGCGTTGTCCAGCAGTGGCCTCTTGGGCAACTTCAGCTTTAGGAATTGTAGGTTGCGATCTCTGCACGAATCTCTGCGTATTCTAGCTCGTCTGCCTTCAGACCCAAGCTGAGGATCTCAGGGGGCCCAGTTTCAGCAGGGAGCCCAGAGTCTCCGGGTGGTCCGGGATCTGCCCAGACTTCATAGCAGGAGGGCAGGCGGGCCAGCCGTGCAGAAGGTGCGGGCCGAGGTGCCCTGGGGTGGTGCCTGTCCGCCATGTCTGCTGCCCTGCTCCCGCGGCCGAGCAGCGTGGGGGGGGAGTCTGTGCCTAATGCCGCGCTAAGTGGTGGAAAGCCTGCATGCAGGCTGGCGTTGGGCTCTTGCGGGCTGGCGTTGGGTGGAAACCACAGAGTGGTCCAGAGATAAATGTTCCAGAAACAGCGAAACAGTCTTGTGAAGAAAGGGCAGAGGCCTTTGGCGATCTCTTCACAAGCAGAAGAGAAGGCCATAGTGCATAGGTAGCCAAATTGTCTTCAGTTATCTGAGAGATGAGCAGGTCCAGTCCACGTGGGGCGCCATATGTCATTAATATTCGTGGGCACCAGCAGGCCGGGCAGCTTTGCGTCGGTGAACAGAGACTCGAGGACACAGGGCTGAGCTGAGAAGCTGCAGTTTAATCTTTATTCACGAGTGGGCAAATCACCACACCATGTGCTTCCCCATCATTCTCCTCCAGCGGCTGCTCCTGGGACTCTGGCCCTCCTTAGCATAGGGGGCGGGGAGAAAGAGGGGCATGAAACTAGCAGGGGCCAAACCAAATCTCTCAGAGGTAGGGGGAAGGGGACCAAACCAACATGAAGAATACCAACATGAAACCACAACCCAAGTTCACTTGTATTAGCTTTGTTTTCTATCTTTGCACCTTTTTATCCTGATGTGGGGGGGGGGGGGGGATGGAGTGAAAAAGGAATTGATTTCTGTAAAGGAGATCCGATTGGTGGCTCCTGATCTTCTCTACATGTTAGAATCACATGGGCAGCTTTAAGAACTGGATCCAAGACTGGATCCAAGACTCAGCCATTGGGATGCAGTTTGTCTCTATCAAACCTGTATAAAGTTTTAAATGCAGATGTGTTGATTCCAAAGTTTTGGGGGAGAGTCTGAAAAAACTTTTCAGGGTTGTAAAGATAGCATAATACATATACAATGCTTAAAGTTCTGAGGTCCCAGGTTCAGTCCCAGACACCACCATAAGCCAGAGCTGAGCAGTATTCTCTCTGGCAAAAGGGCGGGGGGGGGGGGTGCAAATCTTGATTTAAAAGGTGATGCTAATGCTATTGTGTGAATCACATTTTTTTTTTTTTTTTGCCTCCAGGGTTATTGCTGGGGCTTGGTGTTGGCACTGGGAATCCACTGCTCCTGGAGGCCATTATTTTTCCACTGTTGTTGCTGTTATTGTTGTTGCTGCTGAATAGGACAGAGAGAAATCGAGAGAGAAGGGGAAGACAGAGAGGAGGGAGAGAAAGACACCTGCAGACCTGCTTCACTGCTTGTGAAGTGATTCCCCCACTGCAGTTTGGGAGTCAGGGACTCGAACCAGGATCCTTTGCACTATGTGCTCTTAACCTGATGGCGCTACTGCCCAGCCTCCGTGAATCTTTTTTTTTTTTTTTTTTTGCCTCCAGAGTTATTGCTGAGGCTCAGTGACTGCACCATGAATCCACTGCTCCTGGAGGCCATTTTCCCCCCTTTTGTTGCCCTTGTTCTTGTAGCTTTGTTGTGGTTATTGTTGTTGTTGATGTCGTTTGTTGTTGGATAGAACAGAGAGGAAATGGAGAGAGGAGGGAAAGACAGAGAGGGGGAGAGAAAGATAGACACCTACAGACCTGCTTCACCACCTGTGAAGTGACTCCCCTGAAGGTGGGGAGCCGGGGGGCTTGAACTGAATTCCTTAGGCCAGTCCTTGCGTTTTGCACCACTTTTAAGAAGAGATTTTTGTGAAGGAGACAGTCACTAGAATGTTCCTTCGGTGCTAGCAGTGCTGGAAATGGAACCACTGAATTATCTAGTTGCTTGCTGAATGCATTTTCTGTAGCTACAGTCTACAGTAGAGGTTCTCAGAGGGTGGTCCGCAGAACAGTGGACTCACCCAGAAACATAAGAAAAAAGCAAATCTTCTAGCCCCACCTGAGACTCACCTCATCAGGAACTTTAGGGTGGAGCCAACCTCCAGGTGATTTTGAAGGCAAACTCACCAGAGAATTCAAGTAAGGAATAGAAAGCTGGAGGGGAATTAAGACCAAAATAAGAGACCAGTTTTACCTCTCTGTTCCAGTTGTGAATAGTTATACAAGAGTCTTCCCATTTTTTTGAAAGTGTGTCTCATCACTCAGTCTGCTACAAAAGACTTATATTAGCACCTGTTTTTTTGCTGATGGGGATAGTGCCAGGTGTTTTATTTTGTGGCAGCCCTTGTAGAAAAGTGGGTGAGGTAAAGCAGCCAGGCAGATTGTGGTGTTTCAAGCCCTCACATAAGCCATGGCAGTCCAGGAAGCTGGCTCTTGACGGTGGAAGAAGGCAGAAAGCAGGAATAGATGTCAGTGAACTGTCTATTTTGATGGATTCAGACCAAGATGAAATGTAGCCAGAAGACCATTTTTCGTTTTCCTATATTTGCTCTCCTGCACATCCCTCCATCTCAGCCTTGGATGATGGATGATGGATGATGGAGCCTAACACCCGATTAATCATCTTTCCCCATCAGTGTGCTACTGCCTCAGGATCCTGGTGAGTACACACATTGCTGTGAAGGCACCATTTTCTTTCTGGTTTTGCAAAATATGTATCATTTGAGCTTTTGTAGATTATTTGGTGTGGTCCGGTCAGTTGTTTTGTTCTCTGAATGCTAAAAATTTTGATCTCAAAATACTCACCTAAACTAATAGCAGTTGCTTTTGACCTTTACTCTATTTCAGTTAGGAAAGCTGTGCTTTTTGAATGTGTGTGGGGAGAATGCTCAGAGGCTGACCAGGGCCTGTGTGATATCTATTTCTTTTTTTTTCTTTTCTTTTTTCTTTATTTATTTCCTTTTGTTGCCCTTGTTGCTTTTATTGTTGTAGTTATTATTGATGTTGTTGTTGTTGGATAGGACAGAGAGAAATGGAGAGAGGAGGGGAAGACAGAGAGGGGGAGAGAAAGACAGACACCTGCAGACCTGCTTCACCGCCTGTGAAGCGACTCCCCTGCAGGTGGGGATCCGGGGGCTTGAACCAGGATCCTTACTCTGGTCCTTGCGCTTAGCTCCACCTGGAGTGGAACTAGCATTTTATTTTATTTTTTATTGCTACTAGGGTTATTTCTGGGGCTTGGTGCAAGCACTACAAATCTACCACTCCCCGTGACCATTTGTTTTTCCTTTTTTATTCTATTTGATAGGGTAGAGAGAAGTTGAGAGAAGGAGGAAAGGAAAAAAAAAAAAGACACCTGAAGGCCTGCTTCATCGCTTGTGAAGCATTGCCCCCTGCAGATGGAAAACAGGGCCTTGAACCTGGGTCCTTGCACATTGCGTGTGCCCAACTGGATGTGCCACCACTTGGCCCTTGGACCAGCATTTTAGAAGAAACCACACAGCAGGGGCTGGGTGGTAGTGCACCTGGTTAAGCGCACACATTACAGTGCACAAGGACCAGGGTTTGAGCCTCCAGTCCCACATGCAGGGGGAGAGCTTTGCAAGTGGTGAAGCAGGTTCTGCAGGTGTCTGTCTCACTCTCTATCGCCCCCTTCCCTCTTGATTTCTGGCTTCCTCTATCCAATAATTAAAGATAAAAAATAAAAGAAAAAGAAACCACACAGCATCTGTAAGAGATGACTTTCAAGTGTTCTATCTCAGATACCTCTTGGAGAAGGAAGGGTGAAGGGATGAATCCCATGCCCACACCTGGGGCTCTCTCAGATGCAAGGAAAATGTAATATAAACAGTTTTCTAGAGTCTGAGAGAGAAAACACATAGGTCTTACTTCTTTATATAAAATATTATACTAGAAATACTAGGTCTTTTTTTTTTTTTTGCCTCCAGAATTATTGCTGGAGCTCAGTGCTTGCACTACAAATCCACTGCTCCTGGCAGCCATTTTTTTCTATTTTTTTGATAGGACAGAGAGAAAATGAGATAGGAGGGAAGATAAGGAGAGAAAGAGAGACACCTGCAGACCTGCTTCACTGTTTATGAAGTGACCCCCCCCCCTACAGGTGGGGAGGTGGGGAGCTGGGGGCTGGAACCAAGATCCTTGCTGGGTTCTTGTGCTTAGTACTATGTGTGCCTAACCTGTGAGCCACCGTCTGACAACCCCCCCCCCCCCCCCAGTAAATAGTCTTAGCAATGGCCTTCCATAGGGGAAAAGCCACTTCTCTCTATTAAGAAAAGAGCCTTGTGAGGACAGTGGCAGCAACTCCAGCATGTTCCTACATAGTGCTGCCAAGTAGAGGAGTGGCTGTGGCACAAGCTTGGCACTTCTTCTGTGAGAACCCTGTGACAGTGTCCCAGGATTCATGAAGTTTAATAAAAGTTTTGGAGAGCGATGTGTGGGGGAATTGATTCGGAGATAAAATAAGTCAAGGAAATTCTAAGTGAATCCACAACTTCTCAGAACCTCTGAGAAGATATTTTGTGCTGTGATTCTTGTAGGGGGTAGATATGCATTGTTTCCTATTATATTTGACCACAGAGTATCCTCCCCCCACCCCCATAATCTGAATACAGAGTGACTGCTTCTATGAGCTAGGAGTAAAATGGTCTGGAGAAATATCTTTACTGTTCTGTCAGTTGAACTGAGGGCCAGGAAGTTAGGCTAGGGTAGCTCAAGTGTACTTGCAGGTGGCATCGTATTTAGCTAATAAAATGGAAAAGCAACAACTGTTTGAATGTTGAAGAGACCCTTGTTAATGCATTCACCATTTGTAGTTTACAACTGAACAAGTTGTGGTCTGTTCACCTTCAGAGGGCACTATTTATAAACACAGTGGTGTAAATGAAGCTCTTTGGAGTTGGACCAGCAAGTTCATGGCTGGGAGTATGGATCAACCTGCCAACACCCATGTTCATCGGGGAAGCAATTACAGAAGCCAGACTTTCCACTTCTGCACCCCATAATGTCCCTTGGTCCATACTCCCAGAGGGATAAAGAATAGGAAAGCTACCGGGAGGGGATGGGATACAGAGTTCTGGTGGTGGGAATTGTGTAGAAATGCACCCTTCTTATCCTATAATCTTGGCAATATTTACATTTTATATAAAAAAAGACCAAGATTGGAGGATGAGAGTGTTTTTCAGAAACCTTCTGTTTCTTTTTAACACAGAAATCACACTATGGTATCGAAATAGTTCAAAAGGTACCACCCCTAACTATTCTGTTTTGGCAAGTTGATTATTTTGAGTTAATGGCAATTGACAGGCAGATTAAAGAAGAGAATTCCAATCTCCCTTTACTTTCTAAAAGCGTGTGAGAGATGATTTCCTGATGCCAGAAGGAAAAACAAATTTTTTAATCTTCCAAAGCAGAGCTGAGATGAGAAATAAATTCATAAAAGCTTATTATAAACGGCTTTTATCTTTATTTAGCCTTATAAACATTCCATAGTTATCATTTGTTCAACTGACTAGAAAAGTTTATGCTGAATGACTTTTTTAAAAAAAAATTTCATTAATTTTATTATTCATTTTACATAGAAATTGAGAAGGATGGGGGAGGGAGACAGAGACTTCTTTTTTTTAAATTTATTTATTTATTCATGAGAGACATAGGAGAGAAAGAACCAGACATCACTCGGGTACATGTGCTGCTGGGGATTGAACTTGGGCCCTCATGGTTGAGAATCCAATGTTTTGTCCAGTGCACCACCTCCCAGACCATGCCTAATGACTTTTAAGAGTCTTTATTTTTCTGTGAAGATGTGTATGTATATACAGCAATAAAATTTTAATGCTTTTCTATTGCCTGAAAAAACAAGTTCATTTTTTTTGTATTTATTTATTTTCCCTTTTGTTGCCCTTGTTGTTGTAGTTATTATTGTTGTTGTTATTGATATCATTGTTGTTAGATAGGACAGAGAGAAATGGAGAGGAGGGGAAGACACGGGGAGAGAAAGATAGACACCTGCAGACGTGCTTCACCGCCTGTGGAGGGACTTCCCTGCAGGTGGGGAGCCGGGGCTCTAACCAGGATCCTTACTTGGGTCCTTGTGTTTCGCGCCATATGTGCTTAACCCACTGTGCTAACACCTGACTCCCGTTTTTTTTTTTTAATAGGACAAAGATACATTGATAGGGCAGTGGGAGATAGAGAGAGACATCTGCAGCACTGGTTCATCATTTGTGAAGCTTCCCTTCTGCATTTGGGGACCAGAGGCCTGCACTTGGGTCCTTGCACATGGTGTACTCAGCCAAGTACACCACCTCCCTGTACCAAGTTCATGCCTTAAACTGCAAAAGGAAGTTTTAGAATTGTTGGTCAAAAGTCAAGCACTTCTCTTTCCCCTTTGACTAAATCTGTGGACTTGTGTTTTTCAGCTAGAGTACCTTTGCAGCGTAGGCATGGGGAGAGATCTTAAAGGCTGGAGTTGAAACTTGTTCCCCTCCAGTTCCTGTTCAGAAAAGTGCAAGACTCAATTCCATCAATCCTGGTAAAACAGAAATGACATTTGGCATGTTTCTCATCATGCTTAACATGTTAAACATCTTTACAAATGTCAACTTCTTGAGAAGCCAAGTGACAGCTTTGTACCTGAGGCACAGGTGACCAGGTTGGCTCGTTTATGGCCAGTGGCACTGGGCAAAACCCTTAAATAGTCTCAGGGAGACCTAGATTGCTACCCACTTGTTTGTATGCTATAAGTCTAAAGGGGAGCATTCTGCTAAACTTTATTATTTGCTCTGGGCCAGGAAAGATAAGAGGTTTAATACCTGAACATTGGAGTCTACCAAGAATCTTTTCACTTCTAAAATATTTTGCTTCCATGTATAGGCATTAAACAAAGTTTCTGGGGGTCTGGCAGTAGTGCAGCGGGTTAAGCGCATATGGCACAAAGCACAAGGACTGGTGTAAGCATCCCGGTTCGAGGCCCTGGCTCCCCACCTGCATGGGAATCACTTCACAGGCGGTGAAGCAGGTCTTCAGGTGTCTTTTTTTCTCCCTCTCTGTCTTCCCTTCCTCTCTCCATTTTCTCTCTGTCCTATCCAACAATGAACTACATCAACAATAACAATAATAACCACAACAAGGACAACAAAAGGGGGAAAAATGGCCTCCAGGAGCAGTGGATTCATGGTGCAGGCACTGAGCCCCAGCAATAACCCTGGAGGCAATAAATAAATAAATAAATAAATAAATAAATAAGTTTCTTTTTCCTCCCTTATTTCCCTTTTTTATCCCCTCCCCTCCAGGCTTTACTGCTCTAAGTTGACCTTTTCAGACAGAGACAGAGGGGGAGTGAGACTATAACATTGAAGCTTCCTCCAGTACAGTAAGGACCAGGTTCAAACCTGGGTGTTGTCTTGCCAACCCTATATAAATTCTTGGATCAAAACTCTTATCATCCTGGATTCCTTGTGTTAGTATCATATTAAGCTAAGACACAAAAACAAAATACAACTCTAATCTTAGAAGGAATGTGTCTTATGGCAGTACCTCTGTGTCATTTACTAATTGTAAAACCATATATCTACAGACTAGGAGAATGAAGACTTAGAGCCTCCCCTGAGTATATGATGTGATGTGAGATTTCATGAAATTAAAATGAATGCCCCTGAGGAGGTACATGCATGGGAGGAAATTCAGGAAGATTCAGGAAAGATTCAGGAAATTCAGGAAATGGTTACATTTCATACTGGGCTTTAAAAAATGGGAAACAGTGCTGACAAAATTGCTGTCCAAATTGCAAAATGTTAACTACTACTTGTGTTCTTCTTGAAGACATCCATCCTTATTTCCCAGCTCACCCCCTTGAAGTCCTTCCCTATAGACTTGTTTTCTCTGAAACCCCAGAGCTGTGGGAGGAGGCAGCCACTCTGGCTGTGCTGGTGGCAGCTGTCTTCAAATTAGTGCTGATCGTGGAGCTGGCAGTGCCTCCTCCCGGGCCCCCTTCTGAGGTCCGGCTTCTGCAGACACCTCCCTGTCTGGACCCTCGAGAAAGCAACAGTCTCCAGGCTGCTGCTCTGTACTTCTTTGAAATAAGATTGTAGAGAATCGGGTTGATGGAGGCACTCAGGTAGAAAAGTTGCAAAGCCACGATGTTAAAATACTGAGAGAAGTACATCGTCCCCCAGTCTTCTGTATTGATATAAATGATTCTGCCGACATGGAAAGGCAACCAGCAAACTATAAATGTCAGAACCACTACCACTGCAAAACAAGACACAGGCACTGGAATTAGCTAAAGCCATCCACAACCAAATAGGTTCCCCAAGAAACTATTTGAACTAAGACATAGTAACAAGACAAAATAGGCAAAACTCTTCCCTTGCCAGCTTCTCTATCCCAGAAAGACTGCAGGGTTGCAGACAACATTGCTACTGAAGACTGTTTTCTCAGCTCATATATATGCTTTAAAAAATGGGACATAATCCAGAAGGGGTAGCCTCTGCTCCCAAGCTGTCCTGGCAGGTTTCTTTCCACAAACCCTCTTTAAGAGACTTGTTTTGTTTTTTGTTGAAAGGAATTCTGGAATAGGTCTGTACAGTCTTTGTGACGTAGACATGGTTCACTTTAGCCTTCAGGACAGCCTCACAGTAAGAAAAAAAAGTTATGTATAAAGATTAAAAAAAACAGAGACAACCGGTTTTCAAGACTGTGAGAGAACTATGGTTATCTGTGGGGGGTGGGAATGGTGACACAGACCTTTGGTGACAGGGATGGAAAAAAAAAATAGAGACAGGCAGACATAGTGAGTCTACAGCACTGAACGCTTCCGTATGGTGGGGACCAGGCTTGAATTTGGAACCTGCACATGGCAAAACAGTTCACTGTTCAAATGAGCTATTTTGCCAACCCAAGCCAAAAAATAGTTGTTTGTTACCTACCAGCTCCTTTCAGGTGTGCTGTAAGACACAACAGAGCACCTAACAGAAACAGATGGCTAACTACCTTGAATCAACCCAGCTCAGTGTTACAGCAGCTTCGGCAAATCACTGCCCATTAGTGGACCACCATTTAGTGGCACCCCTGGAGCCACCTAGAGCTGGCAGAGGGGAAGTAGGTTTTGTCTGCTTGTATTTTTGTTTTTCCTCCTCTGGAAGGAAGCTGGAAGACCATGTAGCTACAGGAGGTGCCACCAAAGGCTGGAGAAGCAGGGGAAAGGGACCAGTTTGGGACAGAGATGGCCCACTTACACAAGACGCGGATGGTCTGTCGGTGGCCCTTCTCCCGTCCTGGGGCCGCGGGGCCTTGCAGGGGTCCCCTGCTCCTCCACAGCTGCCTCCCTATAAGCCCATACAGGACGCTGAGGCACAGGAAGGGCAGGAAGAAATAGGCAGTGGTGACCCACAGCATGACCCGCAGCGCGCCCAGCTGCGCCCGGCTGGGCCGGCACTCGCGGCTGAACAGCACGGCCGCCTGGCGCCCCGACGGCGGGGAGGGCTTGGCTCCGGGTGGCGGTGGGGAGAAACTCAGGGAGCTGTTGAGGTCCAGGGCCTCGGGCAAGCCCAGGTCCTGCTCAACGTCCACCAGGAAGAAGAAGGGCAGTGCGGAGAGCAGAGCCACGGCCCAGAGCGCTGCCAGCAGTACCCGCACACGGCGCCGGGTGACCAAGACGCGGGCATGCAGCGGGCGGCAGATGGCGAGGTAACGCTCCACGCACAGCGCCGTCATGTGCAGCAGCGTGGCATAGGTGCAGCCCTCGCCCAGGTAAAGTGACAGGCGGCACAACAGCAGCCCGAACACCCAGGGCCGCGAGCGCCACAGGCGGTACAGGTCGAAGGGAAGCCCGAGCAGGATGAGCAGGTCCGACACGGCCATGCTGCCCAGGTACAGGTTGGTGGTGGTCCGCATGTCCCGGTAGCACCAGATCAGCAGCACCGTTACCACGTTGCCGCTCACCCCGACGGCGAACAGGCCCAGGCAGACTGCGGTGACGGGTGCCAACACCCCCAGGGGGAAGGACGAGCAGCGGCGTTCATCGCAAGGCAGCTGGGGGGCCCAGGGTGGCTCTGCAGGGCCAAGCGACCCCTCACTGTGGTTCCAGGGGCTGCCCATGGGCACTCCGTGTGGGGTGTAGACCAGACGCACGCACACCCGCGGGGCCTCTGCACCCCTGCACCTCAGCTAGTGAAGCGCGTCTCTGGCTGGTGCGCAGTAGGTACAGCCCCATCGCCCAGCCCCAGTCCTCCGCTAGGCTGCAGCGCGCAAACGCAAACTCAGGCAGCTCGGTGGGTCAGCTTGGAGGCTGCAGGGTGAGAGCAGTCCCCGCCCCTTTCCAGTACTATGGTGGTAACCCAGGTTGCTTCCCTTTGTGGGAGCCCTGACATGCAGGGGAAGCAGTTAAAAATAAATCAAATTAGTCAGAAGTACTTTTAAAAAAGGCTGGTGATGGTGGTATGGATCGACCACGTCCATCGGAGAAGCAATTACAGAAGCCAGACCTTCCACCTTCTGCACCTCAGAAAGAATTTTGGTTCATGCTCCCAGAGGGAGAGAAGAAATGTTAGGGGAAGATGACTCTGAACTCCAACTCCACCAGGACCCGGAGAGAGAAGAGGAGAAAAGGAAGAACATTTGGAAGTAGTGATGTGTATGGGTGTGACTTAGGAAGAGAAGGCAGGACAATGGGGGGGAGGGGGACAAATACATATATACATATATACATATATACATATATACATATATACATATATACATATATACATATATACATATATACATATATACATATATACATATATACATATATACATATATACATATATACATATATACATATATACATATATACATATATACATAGTCAACTCATCTGTGACTTTGGGAGAACTAATGCAGTTTCCAGTGGGGACTCAGAACTCTAGTGGTGGAAATAATGTGGAATTAGAGCCATCAGCCCATAATTTTGTAAGTCAATATTAAATCGCCACCAAAATAAAAATTAAAAAGCCAGTGAAATAGTTCACTTGGCTACGACATTGCTTTGCTATGTGTGTGACTTAGATTTGAACCTGGCTCCCACTGCATTGAAGGAAGTTTCTGTGATGTGGCCTCTTTCACTCTTTGTCTCTTAAAAAACAAACAAACAAACAAACAAAAAAACACAGTGAGTTTCATCACTGTGGTTGGTGGAACACTCTTGGGGTCTAATGCAAACTGTTATATGGGACCCAGCATACCCAAGGTAAGGCAGCCAGAATACTAAATGATAGAATGTTTAGACTAGAACCTTTAAAGTCACTCCTAGGTTCTAGCTGTCTGGATATGGAATTGGTCCAGCCTTGCTTTGCTTAGTTCTCTTCAGATTTCTTCACTCCTTCCCCTTCATAGGGAAAATGTAATTGCTTCTCTAGTTTATCTGTTCTTCCCCTGAGCTCTCACTTGCTGGGTGGAAGGAGGACATTAATCCTGTAGCCTAAGTCAAGCCCAGTTCATTTGCAAGAACCAGAGTCCTCCTGGGTGCTTGGTTCTGTTGACTGACATGCTTATCCTCTTACACAGGATTCTCTCCTCCCTACCTTTACCTAGGTGTCCAGGCATATGGGAAGTGGAGTTAGGTTGCTTTAAGGTCTATAAGAAGCCTGAAAGGAGAGGGAGTACCTAGCTTCATACTAGTTCCTGGGGTGCCCAGACAGAATTTGCCAGACCCCCTTCCTTGTTCAGTGTTGCATTCCCAGCTGGCCAGGAGGTGCTCTGCAAACTCCAGGGGCAGAGAGAGGTTCATTGCATGCGTGTGTGTGTGTGTGTGTGTGTGTGTGTGTGTGTGTCTTCTTTCTTTCTTTCCTAGAGATAGGCAGACAGAGTGAAAGAGACCACAGCACTGAAGCTTCCTTCAATGCAGTGGAATCTGGGCTCATACATAGGTCATGCAAATGGTAAAGCAGTGCACTATCCAAGTAAGTTATTTTGCTGCCCCTTTTGACTTTTTCTTTTTCTTTTTTTGCCACCAGGGTTATCACTGCAGTTTGGTGCCAGCAGTAGGAATCCATCACTCCCACTGGCCATTTCCCCCCTTTTTTTCTTTCTATTTTTATTGAGTAGACAGGGAAAATAAGAGGGGAGGTGGTGGTAGGGAGAGAGAAAAAAATGGATTAATCACTCATGCAGCTTCCCTTCTGCAGGTGGGGAGTGGGGGCTCAAACCTGGGTCCTTGCACATGGTAACCCTTTTGACTTTCATTTATTTTATTCTATTTTTATTTTTATCATGGTTATCTCTGGGACTTGGTGCTTACAAGATGAATCTACCACTCCTGGAGGCCATTTTCCCCTCCTTTTTTCTTTTTAATTTTTGATAGGACAAAGAATAATGTCGGGGGGAGATAAAGGAGGAGAGAGAAAGAAAGACACCTGTAGCACTGCTTCACAGCTCATGAAATTTCCCCCTGCTGGTAGGACCAGGGACTTGAATCCTCAAGTATGGCAACGTGTACACTCAACATGGTATACTACTGCATGACTCTTGATTTTTTTTTTTTTTTACTTAAATGAATTTCTTGAGGGTACCTTTACCTCCCCAAAGTTGTCACTGGCAGAGGGGAAGTAGGTTTTGTCTGCTTGTATTTTTGTTTTCCCTCCTCTGGAAGGAAGCTGGAAGACCATGTAGCTACAGGAGGTGCCACCAAAGGCTGGAGAAGCAGGGGAAAGGGACCAGTTTGGGACAGAGATGGCGCCACTTACACAAGACGCGGATGGTCTGTCGGTGGCCCTTCTCCCGTCCTGGGGCCGCGGGGCCTTGCAGGGGTCCCCTGCTCCTCCACAGCTGCCTCCCTATAAGCCCATACAGGACGCTGAGGCACAGGAAGGGCAGGAAGAAATAGGCAGTGGTGACCCACAGCATGACCCGCAGTGCACCCAGCTTTTTTTCCATTCTGCTGGTGAGATATTCATCCTTACGCCCCTTCCTCCCTTCCCCACCCACTTGGGTGGCTTTGAGAAAGGCTCACTAGGTCTCAGGTAGAACCCAGGAACATGGAGTTCATGTGTGCAGGCTATATCCTCTCCAACTATCCTTACTTCTTTTCCTACACTCAGAATCTTCCTGTCTCTGACAGTCTCTTGAGTATATTTTCCAACTGACTCACTAGTTAATTTAACTATTTGTTTTCTTTTTTAAAAGTATGTATTTATTTTGTCTTGAGACAGAAATTAAGAGAGAAGGGAGAGAAAGGGAGAGAAACACCTGCAGCACTGCTTTACCGCTCATAAATGTGGGGAGTGGGGCCTTGAACCTAGGTCCTCATGTAACTTGTACTTTACTGGGTAGCCTACCACCCAGCTCCTTGTTTGTTTTCTGCCATCCTCATCTCCCATCATCATTTTCACCAGACGGCAGGATTTTCATTTGCTGTGTGCTTTCTCCCCAGTAGAGGGATTTATACCTGGTATAAACTGAGAACTTGAGAGCATTTGTCTACTTGGGGGACGAAGTATTAGCAGTAGTAATAGTGTGTGCATGTGTGTGGGGTGGTGGTGGTGGTGGTGAGGGTGAGTCTTGGTACTTTTTCTTTATAATATGCCTCAGTAACAATGGCTCTGATTATATTGAGTGTGCAGAAAATGTTCACTGACATTCTAGTTCGCAGCAGGCTGTTTCTTTTCTTTTCTTTTCTTTTATTTATAAAATGGAAACACTGAGAAGACCATAAGATAAGAGGGGTACAGTTCCCACCACCAGAGCTCCATATCCCATCCCCTCCCCTGATAGCTTTCCTATTCTTTAACCCTCTGGGAGTATGGACCCAGGGTCATTATGGGGTACAGAAGGTAGAAGGTCTGACTTCTGTAATTGCTTTCCCGCTGAACATGGGCATTGCCAGGTTGATCCATACTCCCAGAGCAGGCTGTTTCTACAGTGTGACCTTTCGGCTGAAACATGGCTCCTTTGTCAGTGCCTCACAGCTTGGCCTTTGGCAGTCTGGGATGTCTTTTATAAACTAAAGCTGGTGTCTGCTGTGTGCAAGGAGCTCTTCAAGTGTTTGAATAGGCTAACTCATTCCATTTCCAAGAGCTTTATAGCACGGGTCTTTTCACTGTGTCTACTGGATAGGTAAGAAGACCAAAGCACAGACAGACTAAAGTTGTGCAGGCAGTGTCAGTTCTTCACCACTGTGCCATGTAGCCCCTGCCCTGTAGTTCACAGCACTACCAACCTTGGGGAGATTGGTATGACCTGGGTTTTGCTAGGAGATTTTTGTCTCCCAGCTTGTAATATGGAAATCAGAGTTTTTTTTAATTGTTTAAGTCTTATTATCTTTATTTATTTATTGAATAGAGACAGCCAGAAATCACAGGGAAAATAAATAAGTAACTGTATAATAGTGTAAGTTTCAGGTGGGCATCATTATAAATCAAAGTCTGTATATACTGTATTAAGGTCACTGAACATTTTTTATATTAATTTATTTTCCCTTTTTATATTTATTTATTTTCCCTTTTGTTGCCCTTGTTTAACATTGTTGTAGTTATTGATGTCGTTATTGTTGGATAGGACATAGAGAAGTGGAGAGAGGAGGGGAAGATAGAGGGGGAGAGAAAGACAGATACCTGCAGACCTGCTTCACCACTTGTGAAGTGATTCCTCTGCAGGTGGGGAGCCTGGGGCTTGAACTGGGATCCTTACGCTGGTCCTTGTGCTTTGCTCCACGTGCGCTTAACCTGCTGTGCCACTGCCCAACTCCCAACATCTTTCTTTTTAAAAAACTAATTTATAACTACAACAATAAAAAGACAACAAGGGCAACAAAAGGGAAAATAAATAAATAAAATTTAAAACAATTAAAAAAAACTTTAAAAAAACAAAAAACTAATTTATACCAGAGCTCAGCTCTGGCTTATAGTGGTGTTAGGCTTCTGGTGCCTCAGGCATGAAAGTCTTTTTGCACAACCATTATACTATAATATCTCCCTACCCCTCCTAAAAATCCATTTCTATTCTTCACCATATTATTGACATCTTTTTACTCAACTTTTCCCATTTCCTTCTCTCTTCCCTTCTGGCAACTATTAATTTGGTCTTATAGCCTACAAGTTTATTTTTTAAATTAATTAGCTAATTAATTTTATCGTTGTTGGGGTCTCACTGCTCTGAATCAATCAAGGACACAGAGAAAGAAAGGGAAAGATACTGTGGGGGCTGGGTTTGAACCTGGATTGTGCATACAAGTTTAGTTTTCAATTAAAACATTTTTTTTTTTTTGTCATTACTGCTCTGGGTCAACTTTCTTCAGGCATAGAGGGAGAAAAGAGGAGGGAGAAACACCTTAGCACCAAAGCTTTCCCCAGTGCCATAGTAATCCTATGTGTTGTGCTGAGGCTCAAACATGGCCCTCACCCATGGCAAAGCAGGCATCCTCCCAAGTGAGTTATCTTGCTCACCTCCTAAGTGTTTTTTTTTTTTTTTTTTGCCTCCAGGGTTATTGCTGGGACTCAGTGCCTGCATCATGAATCCACTGCTCCTGGAGGCCATTTTTTCCCCCTTTCGTTGCCCTTGTTGTTGTAGCCTTGTTGTGCTTATTATTGTTGTTGTTGATGTCGTTCGTTGTTGGATAGGACAGAGAGGAAATGGAGAGAGGAGGGGAAGACAGAAAGGGGGAGAGAAAGACACCTGCAGACCTGCTTCACCTCCCTGAAGCTACTCCCCTGCAGGTTGGGGGCGGAGCTTGAACTGGATTCCTTAGGCCTGTCCTTGGGCTTTACACCACGTATGCTTAACCTGCTGCACTACCCACACATGAATCACTTTAAAAAAAAATTTATTATTATTTATTCCCTTTTGTTGCCCTTGTTGTATTGTTGTAGTTATGATTGATGTCGTCGTTGTTGGATAGGAGAGAAAGGGAGAGAGGAGGGGAAGACAGAGAGAGGGAGAGAAAGATAGACACCTGCAGACCTGCTTCACCACTTGTGAAACAACTCCCCTGCAGGTGGGGAGCTGGGGGCTTGAACCAGGATCGTTTTATCCACAAGGCTGGTTCTTGCGCTTTGCGCCACGTGTGCTTAACCTGCTGTGCTACTGCCCGACTCCCCCATGAATCACTTTTAAGAAGAGATTTTTTGTGAAGGAGACAGTCATTAGAATGCTCCTTCGGTGCTAGCAGTGCTGGAAATGAAACCACTGAATCATCTAGTTGCTTGCTGAACACATTTTCTGTAGCTACAGTCTACAGTAGAGGCTCTCAGAGGGTGGTCCGCAGATCAGTGGACTCACCCAGAAACATGAGAAAAAAGCAAATCTTCTAGCCCCACCTGAGACTCAACTCTTCAGGAACTTTAGGATGGAGCCAATCTCCAGGTGATTTTGATGGCAAACTCCTAGAGGCCATTTTTTTTCCCTTTTGTTGCCTTTGTTGTTGTAGCCTTGTTGTGGTTATTAGTGTTGTTGTCGTTTGTTGTTGGGTAGGACAAGGAGAAATGGAGAGAGGAGGGGAAGACAGGGAGAGAAAGACAGACACCTGCAGACCTGCTTCATGGCCTGTGAAGCGACTCCCCTGCAGGTGAGGAGGGGCTCGAACCGGGAACCTTGCTCCAGTCCTTGCGCTTTGCGCCATGTGCGTTTAACCCCTTGCGCTACTGCCCAACCCCCTCACCTCCTAAGTTTTAAGTTTTTTTTTAATTTTTTTTTTTAGATTTATTTATTTTATGAGAGACCATACCTTTGATCTGTTCAGACATATGCTGTGCTGGGGATCAAATGCAAATCTATAACTACCAGTCCTGCACTCCACCCACTGAGCTGCCTTCCAGGCCACTGGAATTCTTACTGATTTTCATGCATTTATTTGCTTTGTTTCTCATGTACCACATGTAAGTAACATCTTAAGTGTGTCTTATGATGTCTCCAACTGATTTATTTTATTAAGCATGTTCTAGGTTCATTGGTGTTGTTGAAAATGTCAAGATTTCGTCTTTTAATTTTTTAGATGGAGACAGAGAAAGGATATATATATATATATATATATAAAGAGAGACTGCAGCATATAAAGAGAGACTGCAGCATAGAATCTTCCTTCAGTATGACGGGTGCCAGGCTCAAACCTGGATTCTACATACATTAAAGCAGCACTCTATTCACACTATCCAACCGAACAATCTTGCCAGCTTGATTTCATTCTTTTGTTTATAGTTGAGTAATATTTCACATCTTCTTCCTCCAATCATCTGCCTACAAACAATGCAGGTCATTTTAGTTATTTTAATGCTGCAGTAAATGCAATGGTGCTTATATCTCTAGGATATCAGAATCACATGGAATTTCTGATTTTCATTTTAAAGAAATACTCACATTTATTTCCATAATGGCGACACTCATTTATATTTCCGTCAGTAGTGTACATGAGTCCCCTTGATCCACACCACCAACAGTTGTTTCTTGTCTTTTGGATAATAACCATTCTCATAGGTTTGAATTAACATCTCACTGTGATTTTGACTTACACTTGCCTAATAACAAGAGATGATTAACATCTTTCACATTTATGCCACATGTATATCTTCTTTGAAAATTGTCTGGTCAGACAGTTTGCCCCCTTTTTTCAAATTACTTGTTTTGAGTTTTATGAGGTCTTTATATACCTTGGATATAAACCTATTGGCAGATATATTTGCTAATACCTCTTATGCAGTAGGATGTCTTTTCACTTATTTATTGGATAGAAACAAATGGAGATGGGGGAGTCGGGCAGTAGCGCAGTGGTTAAGCGCAGGTGGTGCAAAGCACAAAGACCAGCAGCGTAAGGATCCCAGTTGGAGCCCCTGGCTCCCCACCTGCAGGGGAGTCGCTTCACAAGTGGTGAATCAGCAGGTCTGCAGGTGTCTATCTTTCTCTCCCCCTCTCTGTCTTCCCCTCTTCTCTCCATTTCTCTCTGTCCTATCCAACATCAATAACAACAACAATAATAACTACAACAACAATGAAAAACAACAAGGGCAACAAAAGGAAAAGTAAATAAATATAAAAAAATAAAAATAAGAAACAAATGGAGATGGAAGAGGAAGATAAGGAAGAGAGAGAGACAACTGCAGCACTGCTTGACCGCTCATGAAGCTTCCCCCTGTAGGTGGGGAGTGAGGGGTTGAACCTGGGTCCTTGTGCATGGTAATGGTGTGCTCAACCAGGTGTTCCATCACCCAGTCTGGTGTGTATTTTCATTTTGATGATAGTTCCTTTCCCTGTGAAGGCCTATTTATCTTGCCTTTACTTCCCATTAGATTTGAGTCTTTAGTCAGATGTCTAAGACAATATTGTGGAGCATTATCACTTATTTTCTTCTATTTATTTTTTCACAATGTCAAGTCTTATATCCAACTTGTTAATCTATTTTGAATTAATTTTTGTGAATGGTTAGCTAGGTAGTAATTTGATTTCATTAGTGTGTGTGAGAGAAAGAGCTTATTTCTGTGCCCCGATTCTGTTTTCATTGTTCTGTGTCCATTTTTATTTCTAATACATGGCTGCTGTGATTATCATTGCTTTGGAGTAGAGCCTAAAGTCAGGCAATGTAATACCTTAATTTTTCTTCTTTTTATTCCCCTCCTCAGAATTGTTTTTGTCATGTAGAGTCTTATGAATCCAAATAAAATTTATGATTTTTTTTGGTTCTAGAGTTGTGAAGCATGCCAATGTGATTTTGATAGGCAATGATTGCGTTGACATTTTAATAGTGTTAATAATTTCTTCAATTTGGGGCCCAAGTGGTGGCATACCAGGTTGAGTGCATAACTGCAGTGTGTAAGGGCCAGGGTTTAAGCCCATGCTACCCATTTGCAGAAGGAAATTTTCATAAGTGGTGAAGCAAGTTTGTAGGTGTCTTAAGAAGAGGGGGAAGGGAAGGGAGGGAGGGAAGGAGGCAGGGAGAGAGAGAGAGAAAAAAAGAGAGAGAGAGAGACACTTGCAGCACTTCTTGTGAAGCTTCTTCCTTGCAGATGGGAACTGGCGGCTTGAACCCAATTCCTTGTGCATGGTAATGTGCCTCCTCAACCAGGTGCGCCACTGTCCAGCCTCTTTTGTGTTTATTCAATTGCACATAAGACATCATCCAATAATTTTTCCTCCTTACTTATTTCATTCAGCATGGTGTCTTTCAATTCCATCCATGTTGAAGCAAAAGGCAAAATGTTCTTTTTTTTTTTTTCTTATACAAATGGAATACCGAGCAGTTATTCCTGTTTTCTTCTGTGTATTTTTTGTTTCTTGGTCTTCTATCTAGCTTTTCATTTCATGTGGAGTTGGTTTATTTTATTGCCACCAGGGAGATTGCTGGGGCTCTGTGCAAGCACTATAGATCCATTGTTTCCAGCAGCTATTTTTCCCTTTTTTAAAATTTCTGTTTTATTTGATAGGACAGAAAGAAATTGACATGGAAGGGAGAGAGAAAGAGAGACACCTGCAGACCTGCTTTACCACTTGTGAAGCATGTCTCCTGCAGGTGGGAATCAGAGGCTCAAACCCAGGGCCTTGTGCATGCTCAACCAGGTGCACCATCGCTGGCCTTCTTGGAGTTAACTTTTTTTTTAAATTGGGGAATTAATGTTTTACATTCAGCAGTAAATACAATAGTTTGTACATGCATAACATTCCCCAGTTTCCCTTATAACAATACAACCCCCACTAGGTTCTCTGTCATCCTTCTTGGACCTGTATTCTCCCCACTAACCCACCCCCAACCCAGAGTCTTTTACTTTGGTGCGATACAGGAGTTGACTTTTGTTCATGATGAAATACAGCTATACAGTTTCATTCTTTTGCAAGTAGTTAAGCAGTTTCCCCAACATTGTATATTGATTTTTTTTTCTTCTTCTCTTGGCTCCTTTGTCAGAAAATGTCCATATGTTAAGGGCTTATTCCTGGGCTCTCAATTCTATTCTATTGATCTGTTTTGTCTATTTTACCACAGAGCTTTGGTTGCTATAGCCATTAAATCAGGAAGCCTCCTCCTCCTCCTCCTCCTCCTCTTCCTCCTCCTCCTCTTCTTCTTCTTCTTTAGAACTGGTTCATGATTCTGTTTCTTTCATGGTTCTATACATATTTCTGCAATTTTCTGTGAATTCCTTTAAAGTCATTGAGATTTTATGAGAATTTCATTGACTCTACATATTGCTTAGAGTAGGATTGTCATTTTAACCATGTTAATTCTTCCATTGAAAGAGCATAGAGTATCTTTCCATTTCCTGGTATCCACTGTTATTTCCACCAGCAGTGACTTAATAGTTTTTTATGTAAAAGTCTTTTACCTCCTTTATTAAATTTATTCCTAGATACCTAATTTTATTGTTGTCTTTCAGCAGGCTTCCTTGCTTCAGGTCAACTTTTTCAGATATGCGTAGAGATAGAAAGACAAAAGGATACACACAGCATTGAAATTCCCTTCAATGTAGTGAGGGGTGAGCTTGAACTTGGACTGCAAACATAGCAATGCAGATGCACTAACCAAGTGTTCTATTTTGCCAGCCTGACACCTAATTATTTTGATGCTATTCACTTTATTTTTAGAAAATTTTTAATCTATTAACACAAGATACAGAGGCTGAGAAGGAAAGAAAGGAGAGAGAACCAGAGCATCACTATGGCATATGTGATTTCTGGACACTGAACTTGGAACATGATACCTGCAAGTCCAACACTCTGTGCTATCTCCCAGACTTCTTGATGCTATTGTATTTATTTTTCCACTTTTATGAGTGATTTAAAATTGTTCTACAAAATTATCAGATTATAATTTAGGTGGTGGCACATCTGGTTAAGCACACACATTAGAGAACCCAGGTTCAAGCCCCTGGTCCCCACCACAGCGGGGAAGCTTCACAAGTGGTGAAGCAGGGCTGCAGGTATCTCTTTCCCTCTCTTTCCTGCCCCTCTCAATTTATCTATAAAGTAATAAATAAATAATTTTTTAAAATTAAAAGTGAAACAAAATTAACATGTTACAGAGAAGGGCAATGTTGGGTAGTTGCCATCTCCCCCTGGCTTCTTCTTATCCATATGCCTATATAGGGATTTACTGATCCAAAGGTTTGGTCTATTTACATAAATCACTTTTACATAAAGCACTCCAGGGCATTGGTGGTTCAGTTATAGGATTCTCGCCTGTTCTGCCCCCTCCTTGTCACACTCTGATTTTCACCAGTCACTTTTCTCTCCACCCTCTCTATATCACATCCTGTTTCCACCCTACTTGGAGAGTATAAAAACAGCTGCTCTTCTGATTAAAAAAACTTGGAAATTGCTTTCCGGCTCCGAGAGTTCCAGAGTGTATCTCCTGCGGAAGTTGGTGCAGCACGAGTTCCTGATCCCTCTCCCACACAGCAGCCTAGATCAGCTCCAGTTGAGTGATCTCCAACCCAGAGAGCACTAGCTCGGGAAGAAGTACCCTCAGGCTATCCCGGCATCTGGCGCCCGAACAGGGACCCGTAAGCAGCAGATTTACAAGAAGACATCTTAGATAAGTACACACCTTTTGGGTATCTGCAATATTGTGTTAAGGCACTGTGATTTTTTTTCTTTCTTATTGTTTTCCGGAGATCTTTCCACCATGGAAAATCTTTTCCAAATCCTGCATTCTTTTTCCAGTATACAATTTTTATATATCTGGGACATTTTTCTCGGGGCTTCACCTTATATCCTGTTGATCATCATAGCAGCTTTTAAGGGATATATAGGTCAACCTCTCAAAAGGCTTAAGGACCTAGAGGCTGAGGTCAAAGAGATAAAGGAAGTAATCATAGAACTTAACCAGCACCTTAAAAACAAGAAGAAGCAAAGGCCTGTCGTGATCTTGACCCACCCTAGTTCCTCTGCATCTTGCCCTGAGGCCCCTATTTTGGCATCTTGCCCTGAGGCCCCTATTTTGGCAGACACGTGTCCGAATTCTCCTTTGGACTCCACAGCCACTTCTTCGGCCACCCCCATTTTGGCAGAAACGTGTCCGGAACCTCCTGCTGCCTCCACGGCTGCTTCTTCACCCCACCCTGTTTTGATAGACACATGTCCGAAATCTCCTGTAGCCTCCAAAACCACTTCTTCGGCCACTTGTCCAGAAGCTTCCACTTCGATGACTCCTCCTACCGCTACACACTTAGAGCAAGTCCACACATTTCCGGTCATTGTTGCCCCCAATAGACAAAAACCTCAGGCCTGGTATCCATATTCCGCCACAGATCTGAAGGAACTACGCCAGGCTATCAAAGATGACGGTGTTCATGCCCCATGGACCAGGTCCATTTTACAAGGCCTGCTTCAGAACCTTAATACCCCTCAAGATTGGAGAGATGTGACTCGTGCTACGCTCCCAGGCCCCCTCTTCCTGCAATGGGAGGCATTCTTTCGTGACGAATGTTTACAACAATCGCGGAAAAATATTCAAAATCAGCCAGAGGGTAATTTTGATGCATTGTTTGGAACAGGCCAATTAGAAACAGGGATTCAACAGGCGGAAGCCAAGTTTCCAGCGGGGTATTTTGATCAAGTACGCCTGTGTGCATTAAAAGCATGGGAGCGATTAACACCAACCCATGGGAGCAGCCTCAGCCCCCATTCTCTCCCTGCAACAAGAACCTGATGAATCCCTCGCTAAATTCATTGCCAGGGTCCAGTCGAGTTTGGAAAGGAAGATTTATAATCCTGACGCTCGTTTTCTCCTTCTGCGATCCATAGTCTGGGATGGAATGCTTCCGCATTTTCGACAGGCCTGTATCACTCTTAAAAACGAACACCCAGATACTTGGATTCTAGCTACACAGGATCTCAGATCAAGCTCTTTTCAAGGACCTATGTTACAGGCCTATGCAGCTACCTTACATAAGCAAAATGGAGCTTGCTTTCAGTGCGGTCGCCAAGGGCATTGGCGTAACCAATGTCCAGAAAATAGACCGCGACCCCGCCTCCAGTCAGGGCGACCCCACCTCCAATCAGGGCAACCCCGCCTCCAGACAGGGAATCAGAGACCACGAATGCCTTGTCCCAGATGCCAGAAAGGATTTCACTGGAGGAGAGATTGTTGGTCAAGGTTCCATAGGAACGGCACGCCTCTGCCAAATGTAAACAGGGATTTAAACTAGGTATGGGGCTTCCCTTAGCCCCGCCCCCAAGAGGGAAGGAAGCAGGTCGCCCGCTTGGTGCTGTGCCCTTCTTCCACAAACAGAAGCCCAGCTTGGGACCCAATCCATCACTACACCCACCACGCCAAGTAACAATAACAGAGGGTGAGCAGAAGGAGGAACCCGCGGTATGTGGGAACTTCCAGCATAGAAATAACCGGCTGGAGCAAGAGAACAGCTCGAATTCAGAGCCTGAGATTTTATGGACCACCTCTGTTTTAGAAAGGGGTCACCCAACTATGACAGTAAAGATTGGTAATATTCCTTTTAAATGTTTGATTGACACGGGAGCAGATAAGACAATATTAAGACAAGCAGAGGTTCCCCAGAGTTGGGAACTCCTCCCAGGACCACGCTTACATGGTGTTGGAGGATTGACTCAGGCATTCCGCACACGAGATTCCCTTGTGTGGGAAGATCCAGAAGGGACTACCGGACGCTTTCAGCCTTTAATAGCTGATATAAGCACCAATTTATTGGGAAGAGACTTGCTGGAATCTTTAGATGTAGTGATATCCTCAGACACCTCTGCAGGACACCACACTCACTCCTGTGAGACTGCTAGACCCAACCAGCACCCCCAATACTAACTGCCACTGTTCGTAACAGAACTCCCCGCTTAGATTGGCTTTCTAATGAGCCTGTCTGGGTGGAACAGTGGCCTTTGCCTAGGGAGAAGCTAGAAATTTTTAAAAAACTCGTCCAAGAGCAGTTATCTTTGGGACACATTCGTCATTCTCGGAGCCCATGGAATACTCCAGTCTTTGTAATTAAAAAGCGCTCAGGAAAATGGCGCCTCCTCCAAGATCTTCGTGCAGTTAATAAAACCATGCAGGTTTGGGGCTCCCCCCAAAGGGGTTTGCCTCTTGCTTCTGCAATTCCCACAGGAATTCCAATCATAGCTATTGATATACAGGATTGTTTTTTCTCTATTCCCTTACACCCACAAGATTGTAAACGTTTTGCTTTCTCTGTTCCTTCTATTAATAATGCCAGCCCTGCCGATAGATTTGAATGGGTGGTACTGCCCCAGGGCATGGCTAATAGTCCTACTATTTGTCAAGAGGTTGTTAAATCTGCCCTTTTCCCATATATTCATAAGGGCCTTAAGGTTTTTCATTATATGGATGACGTGTTAATATGGGGAGAATTAGATACAGATCTCTCCGCCCTACGTGATTTTCTAATCCCTGCCTTAAAGAGAAGTGGACTTAATGTAGCTCCTGAGAAGATACAGCTAATCCCTCCAATATCTTTCTTAGGCTCAGAGATTTCCCTAACGCAGATTCGTCCTTTAAAACCTTGTGTTACTTTTCCTTCTAATCTCACTCTTGCTTCTTTACAAAGTTTTCTTGGAAATTTGAATTGGCTTAGGCAGTATCTTTATCTGCCTACGAGCTGCCTGCAACCACTGTTCGATCTGTTAAAAGGAAACAAACAGCCCTCCTCAAAGCATATGTTAACCCCCGAAGCCTCCTTGGCTCTGGAAAAAGTTAACCAGGCTCTCCAGGACATGCACCTCGTTCGATTCTCCCCCTCCTCTCCAGTAAATCTTCTAATCTTTAACTCCACCCCCACGGTAGTGGGGGCATTGTGGCAGAAACATGGCGTTCTCGAATGGCTTCATACACCAGTAGGTGGAGCTCCAAGACTCCTTACCGAGATTGATGCCTTAGCATTTATGGTTCGCCAAGGAAGAAACAGATCGGTTCAGGTCTTAGGAAGGGAACCAGATTCAATCATTCTTCCCTTTTCTCTCACTGATACAGAATGGCTCATACGCCACCATTCTCGTTTTGCCATAAGTTTAATGGGTTTTCCAGGACAATTAGATAATCATTTTCCCTCTAATAATTTGATAGCTTCTTTACCGCTGTTGCCTCTACTAGTACCTAAACTTTTCTCTCGAGATCCCATCCCCTCTGCTCCTACAGTGTTCACTGATGGTGGAAAAAAGGGAGCTGCTGCCCTTATATATTATCCAGACCAGCAATACCCCAAACCTCTCTTTACTGAACTTCCTGATAATTCCCCTCAGTACAAAGAACTTTATGCTGTTTTCCTTGCATTAAAAGCTGTACTAGAATCCTTCAACCTTTTTTATGACAGTGTGTATACTGTTAACTTACTTCCATGGCTTGCTCGATCTTATGTAAGAATTGATGACAACCCACTTTCTCCTCTTTTAATTCAAATTGCCTCTATGCTCTGTTCTCGAACCCATCCACTGTATGTTCAGCACCTACGTTCCCACAGCCCTCTTCCTGGTCCCCTGTCCGAAGGGAATGCTGCAGCTGACCGCCTTGCCTCCACAGGAATTCTCCTAGCCTCTGTCTCTAATCCTGCTGACTTTCATTCCCTAACCCATGTTAATCTTAAAGGTCTTCGAGCTCGATTTCCTGATATTCCTCTGCCACAGTTAAAACGTATTCTTGCTACATGTTCCTCCTGTGCAGGTCTAATCAAAACACCTGCTATTCAGACTCTAGGGGTTAATCCTCGAGGTTTAAAAGCCAACGCTCTTTGGCAAATTGATGTTACCCACATACCTAACTTTGGCAAACAAAAATATGTGTTCGTCTCAATTGATACCTTCTCTAAGTTTATGTGGGCTACAGCTCAAACTGGAGAAAACTCAAAAAAGCTTATAAGCCATATGCTCTCCTGTTTTGCTGTAATGGGCTTACCTCTTCAACTTAAAACGGATAATGGACCTGCTTTTACCAGCAAACAATTTAAAGATTTTTGTTCCCTCTGGAACATTACTCATACTACAGGCATTCCGTATAATCCACAGGGACAAGGCATTGTTGAGAGGGCCCATCAAACTCTTAAGGCTCAATTAAATAAAAAAAGGGGAAATGTACCCCCCTAATATCCAGCTGGCAAAAGCCTTAACTACATTAAATCTCTTTAATATTTACAAAAACTCAGACCAACCTCCTATAATTCTTCATTGGCAAACACCACCCACCCTCCCAGCTATTAAAGTCAAATGGAAAGACCCACTTGATAAAATTTGGAAAGGACCTGACCCCCTGTTGACTATGGGGAGGGGTTTCGCATGTATTTTTCCACAAAATTACTCCAAGCCTGTTTGGGTTCCTGCCCGCCATGTCCGGCAATACCCACATGATGGCGCTGATATCCCTGAAGAACAAGAAACACTGCAAGAAGACTGGCTGCAAGAGGACTGGCTACAGGATGCACCCCAGGATCCATAATACAGCATGGCAGAATCAAAAAACAAAAACAAAAACAAAAACAATCTGATTCACAGAACTCTTCCCCCCCCCCCGAATGAATGTCTTATGCTATGACTGGCCAGTTGTGTTTTGTGAGTGAGTGAAAAAAAAAAAATTGAGTGAGTTGAGCGACCAAAATTTTTGTATGACCCATTGTGCTCAGAGTACTCTGAAAGTTAACTGACTTTATATCAAACGGCTGGACGCAGCCATGGTTTCTGGAGACGTCCAGAAACAGTCCAAAAATTGTTCATTCCCCCTTTTGATTTCTTTTTTAAGTCTTGATATCAATATGAAATGTTTAGTCTTAAACTGTGTGAGTAAAGATGGTTCAACTATGACAGTAGTTCTAAATTCACATTTGAAATGATATATCTTATTTACAAGTTTTTCTCCTCCTGTGTGTTATAAACTATATGTTTAATATGCGTGTTTCAAGTTTGGTAAACATTAACTTGACAGTTAAATCGTAACTTCGAAGTTACATTTTTACGAGAAGAGGTAAAATCAATTCATTTAAGTAACTGAGTGTTTAAGGTAAAACTCTAAATATTCAATGTGACAATTCATCATCTCCTAAGTTAAACTACAAATTCTCTATACAGGACATTTTTGGAGGGCCCCCAAAAATGTCCTGTAAGCTATCTTGTGGAAATTAATCCACAACAAATTTGGCATCAATCTGATATTGTAAATGTATCAAAAAAAATTGTCACTAAAATGTGTTAACTCTAGTAACCTGAGTTTGCTTAAAAACCCAATGTAAAAATAGTTAAGAATCAATATATGTAACTTAAATTCGGTATGAAAACTTTGCTATATAAAGACTGCTACATGAGGTCACGTAAGATGACCTTTACACAAAATTATAAAGATACCTAAACCAGTTATAATCATTGAGTTATCAATTGTAGTAAACTTCTAATTTGTTACAAAGTTTTTTCATAAGTAATTGACTACAGCTATGACAAGCCTTCGCATAAAGAAGCATCTGCTCATATAGAATCCCCAGAAATCCATCTTGGACCCCTGACCTCTGACATCACCCACAATTACAGCCATCCCCCGAAACCCATGATGTGACCTGACACGATCTGGAGAACCTGATTCACAGACTCCAAAGGACAAGACTTTCCTACTGCCTTTCTCTCAACCATCGGTGTCTGCTCTTCCTGCTTCTGTTTCGCCCATCATGTTTTGGCGGTTCCAGGTCACTCTCTACAGAGAAGAAAAGTTCCGGTGGCCGTCCTCCTCCATCAAGATAGACGTGTGGCATTTATTTCCTGGCCGTTGACATTGGACTGATGCTTCTATAGAACTTGCTGGACACTCCTTTTATACTCCTGGACTTCTTGAAGAATGACTGTAGCAGTTCATAGAACTTACCGCCAGCTGACTCAGGATTTTGCAATGCCAGATCACCCCTCTAGCCCCTCGGCTTATCAGGCCCCCACTCCTCCACCCATCAGGCTCACTCTGTCTCTTGCTACTCTTACTTATCCCTCCCTGTCTTGTGCTAGTTCTTTTTGAAGACACTTACACACTATCATTCTGCTTTCTTCCCAACAGGTTTCCGTTCACCCCTACACTGCTATTCCCCTGACAGAGATGAAGCCTTTTACAGACATTGACCCAGTTATATATGGCCATTAAGTAAGAGGAAGATGTTGGGGAATTGTGAGGATATGGTTGAGCTTGGAAGGGCTTGAGCCTGAGGGGTGTGTCAATCCTGTTAGTCTCTCTCTCCACGGAGAGGTTGAGCAAGGAGGGACAGTAGAACCCCAAAAAAGGTGTGCCTCTTATCAGTCTCCCTGCCTCACAAAGTGCCCCACACTCCTGATACTATGGCAAAAAGTTAAAAAGAAAGGGGGAGATGTTGGGTAGTTGCCATCTCCCCCTGGCTTCTTCTTATCCATATGCCTATATAGGGATTTGCTGATCCAAAGGTTTGGTCTATTTACATAAATCACTTTTACATAAAGCACTCCAGGGCATTGGTGGTTCAGTTATAGGATTCTCGCCTGTTCCGCCCCCTCCTTGTCACACTCTGATTTTCACCAGTCACTTTTCTCTCCACCCTCTCTATATCACATCCTGTTTCCACCCTACTTGGAGAGTATAAAAACAGCTGCTCTTCTGATTAAAAAAACTTGGAAATTGCTTTCCGGCTCCGAGAGTTCCAGAGTGTATCTCCTGCGGAAGTTGGTGCAGCACGAGTTCCTGATCCCTCTCCCACACAGCAGCCTAGATCAGCTCCAGTTGAGTGATCTCCAACCCAGAGAGCACTAGCTCGGGAAGAAGTACCCTCAGGCTATCCCGGCAGGGCAAGTTAGATACGATTTTTGTTTAATATTTTATTTATTTACTCCCTTTTGTTGCCCTTGTTGTTTTATTGTTGTAGTTATTATTGTTGTTGTTGTTAGATAGGACAGAGAAAAATGGAGAGAGGAGGGGAAGACAGAGAGGGGGAGAGAAAGACAGATACCTGTAGTCCTGCTTCACTGCTTGTGAAGTGACCCCCCCTGTAGGCGGGAACCTAGGGGCTCAACCCAGGATCCTTACTCTGGTCCTTGTGTTTTGCCTCACCTGCGTTTAACCCACTGTGCTACCGCCCAACTCCCATGATTTTATTATTATTATTTTAATTTATTTATTCCCTTTGTTGTTATATTGTTGTAGTTATTGTTATCATTTTTGGATAGCACAGAGAGAAATGGAGAGAGGAGGGAAAGACAGAGAGGGAGAGAGACACCTGCAGACCTGCTTCACCACTTGTAAAGCGACTCCCCTGCAGGTGGGGAGCCAGGGGGCTCGAACTGGGATCCTTATGCCAGTCCTTGAACTTTGCGACACCTATGCTTCACCCACTGCACTACCTCCTGACTCCCCCTTATTATTTTTCTAATATGAAATGCTTCATGTGTCATCCCTGTGCAGAGGTCATGCTAATCTTCTCTGTACCATTCCAATTCTAGTATACGTGCTGCTGAGGTGAGTGTTAGAATGTTATTTTAAATGAGATTGACTACTTCTCTTAGTTCATTGCTTGAATTAAAAAGTGAAATCAGTTGTTACATATTAAACTGTAACCTGGACTGGATTGGGGAGATAGCATTAATAGTTATACAAAATAGTTTCATACCTGAGGCTCTGAGGTCCTAAGGTCAATCCAGAGTACCACAATATGGCAGAGCTGAGCAGTGCTCTAGTGTCTGTCTGCCTATCTCTCTTATTAAAATAAATAATTGTAACCTGATACTTTACTATACTGACTTGCTGCTCCTAAGAATTTTTCAATTTTTTTTTTTTTTTTACCAGAACACTGCTCAGCTCTAGCTTATGGCGATGCAGGGGATGGAACCTGGGACCAGTCATAATGGAGAGAGGGATCTATTCGAGGTCTAGGCCCATTATGTCTGTGTGGGAATCCCAGGACTCCCCGATTAGGGCCCCAGGTGATGGGGTGGCCTGATAGTGACTAAAGAGTCATCATCAAAGTATGCCAGTCTCTTACCCTTATTCAACTTTTGCAGTCCTTACTTTGATAAGGTGAGCTTTGGAGTGACTAAGGGAAGTGTAATAGGAAGTAGGTGAGGAGGGTATCTAGGTCTAAGTAGACACTATTTCTTTATGAACTTCATGGTGTCTTTTTAGGTCTTTCTGCTTGCTTCATTTATTGACTCAATGCAGACTATTGTGCACTTTTGCCTTCAGGTATATATTTTGCTATAATTTATGGATACATGTGTACATATCCCATGGGACCCGGTCTATATCTAGGTTCTGGGCTTTGTTAGGAAGTGAACCACCCAAAATGGAATTAGAGAATCCTATGAGAAAGGAAAGGTCTCACCCAAATAATGAGGCTAAAGAGTTGACATTCCATACCTGACATCTCTAGACACAGTCCGAAGTGGAGCATGCTGAGGTGGTACTCATTGCATTGATTAGGTTAGGATCAGCATATGCAATATCATTTGGTATGAATTGAGAAAAGCATGCAGGAAAGTGAGCCCCACCCTAGAGGTTGCAGGACTGTGGGAGATATGGGCTTTACAGAGAAAGTGGGAGGTTCCTGCTGTCTTAGGGTTTTTTTTCTTTTATTTAAGAAAGCATTAATTAACAAAACCATAGGGTAGGAGGGGTACAACTCCACACAATTCCCACCACCCAATCTCCATATCCCACCCCCTCCCCTGATAGCTTTCCCACTCTCTATCCCTCTGGGAACATGGACCCAGGGTCATTGTGGGTTGTAGAAGGTGGAAGGTCTGGCTTCTGTAATTGCTTCCCCACTGAACATGGGCGTTGACTGGTGGGTCCATACTCCCAGTCTGCCTCTCTCTTTCCCTAGTAGGGTGGGTCTCTGGGGAAGCGGAGCTCCAGGACACATTGGTGGGGTCTTCAGTCTAGGGAAGCCTGGCTGGCATCCTGATGACATCTGGAACCTGGTGACTGAAAAGAGAGTTAACATACAAAGCCAAACAAATTGTTGAGCAATCATGGACCCAAAACTTGGAATAGTGGAGAGGAAGTGTTAGGGGGATACTCACTGCATACTCTAGTGTATTTCTGCTTTCAGGTATATATTTTGCACTAGTTTATGGATACGTGTGAACATATGCTCTCTCTCACACAACCTGGTCTATATCTAGGTTTTGGGACTTTGTTAGAAAGTGAACCACCTGGGATGGAATTAGAGTATACTATGAAAGGAAAGGTCTCACCCAAGTAATGAAGCTGAAGGGTTGTCATTCCACACGTGAAGTCTCTGGATACAGTCTGAAGTGAAGCATGTTGAGGTGGCAATCGTTGTGTTGATTAGGTTCTGATCGGCAGATGCAGTATTATTTGATATGGATTGGGAGAGGCATACGGGAAAGTGGGCCCTATCCAAGGGTTCCAGGACTGGGGGAAGTAGAGGCTCTATAGTGGAGATGTGAGGTTCCTGCTGTCTTAGGGTTCAAAAAGACAATCGATAGTTAATGTTATTATCACATTATCTGGTAATTGGGTTAACTTTGAAAAGTCCTTTTGTTAGGGTTTGCTGTACAGTACCCAGTATCTTGTATATAGCTGTGCTATTGGTTGCTTCTGATCTACTTGGTCTAGGCTTTTGAGAGAGTCTGCATATTAAATACACAGCCTATATATTAAAAAGATTCAGTCTGTGTTTTAAAAAACTTCGAGACATAAGATTAATTTTCCCCCTCTCATATTAATTAACTACTGATTTATATGTCTACATTTTACTAGGAGTGTACATAAACATCATTCCCACCACCAAAAGACTGTGACCCATCCCTACCACCCACTCCCACCCCCCACTGTCCCAGGAAGCTGCATGTCTACCCCTCACCACAGGGTTTTTACTTTGGTGCCCTACTTACAATTTGGTGAGGTTCTGCTTTTAGTTTCCCTTTCAGATCTTCTTAGTCAACTTCTGTTGATGAGTGGGATCATCCCATACTCATCTTTATCTTTCTGAATTAGCTCACTTAACATAATTCCTTCTAGGTCTGTCCAAGATGGGTCAGAGAAGGTGGGTTCATTGTTCTTGATAGCTGCATAGTATTCCATTGTGTATATATACCACAGCTTTCTCAGCCACTCATCTGTTGTTGGGCACCTGGGTTGCTTCCAGGTTTTAGCTATTATGAATTGTGCTGCTATGAACATAGGAGTACACACCTCTTTTTGGTTGGGTGTTATGGAGTCCTTGGGGTATAACCCCAGGAGAGGAATTACTGGATCATATGGAAGGTCCATGTCTAGCCTTCTGAGAGTTTTCCAGACTGCTCTCCACAGAGGCTGTACCAATTTACATTCCCACCAGCAATGTAAAAGGGTTCCTCTGTCCCCACAACCTCTCCAGCATTTGTTGCTGCTGTCCTTTTTGATGTATGTCATTCTTACAGGAGTGAGGTGGTATCTTAGTGTTGTCTTAATTTGCATTTCTCTGACAATCAGTGACCTAGAGTAGTTTTTTCATATGTTTGTTAGCCTTTTGGATCTCCTCTGGAGTGAATGTTCTGTTCATATCCTCTGCCCATTTTTGGATGGGGTCATTTGCTTTTTTGGTGCTTGTCTTAGGGTTTTAAGAAGGCAATAGTTATTGCTATAATCAAATTATTTGGAAATTGGATTAACTTTGAAAATCCCATTGTTAAGATTTGATGTATCATACACAACACCACCACAATTTATGTTCTTTGACATTATTTATATATTGTTGTGTCTTATAAAGTGACGCCACTGGTTGCTTCTTTTCTCCCTGGTCTAAGCTTTTAGGAGAGTCAACATTTCAACGAACAAGTCATTATTAGAAATGTGTGAACAATTTGAGATCAGTGTTAAAATTCAATCTGATTACAGACTGAATTTATTTATTGGACAGAGGCAGCCATAAATCGAGAGGGAAAGGAGTGATAGAGAGGGAGAGAGACAGACACAGAGAGCACTGCTTCACCACTTACAAAGCTTTTCCTCAGCAGGTGAGGACCAGGGGTTCAAACCTGGGTTCTTGTGCATTGTAACATATTGTTCAACCAGGTGTGCCACTACCTGGCCCAAATAATTATACTTTTATAGAGGATATATATTTTTTTCTTTCTTTTTTTTTTTTTTTTTGCCTCCAGGGTTATTGGTGGGGCTAGCAAATCCACTGGTCCTGGAAGCTATTTTTTTCTCTTTTTTTAAATTTATTTTTTTTCCCTTCTGTTGCCCTTTTTTTTTTTATTGTTGTTGCAGTTGTTGTTGTTATTGACATCGTCGTCGTTCGATAGGACAGAGAGAAATGGAGAGAGGAGGGGAAGATAGAGAGGGGGAGAGAAAGACAGACACCTGTAGACCTGCTTCACTGCCTGTGAAGCGACTCCCCTACAGGAGGGGAGCAGGGGGTTTGAACCGGGATCCTTACTCCGGTCCTTGCGCTTCGTGCTATGTGCGTTTAGCCCACTGTGCTACCGTCTGACTCCCTCTTTCCCCCCCTTTTGTTGCCCTTGTTCTTTTATTGCTGTTGTGGTTGTTATTGTTATTGATGTTGTTGATGTTGGATAGGACAGAGAGAAATCAAAAGAGGAGGGGAAGGCAGAGAGGGAGAAAGATAGACATCTATAGACCTGCTTCACCACTGGTGAAGTGACCCCACTGCAGGTGGGAGCTGGGGGCTTGAGCGGGGTTCCTTATGCTGGTCCTTGTGCTTGGTGCCATGTGTGCTTAACCCGCTACACTATCGCCTGACCCTCCAGAGGATATTTTGTATTCCTTAGCTGCTATAGCAGGGACTGCCAAAACTGTGTTGACTAATGATGGTGAGGGTAAATGTCCATGTTTTGTTGCTGGTCTCAGAGGGCAAGCTTCCAGTTTTTTTCACCATTAAATATGATGTTGACAGTGGGCTTGGTGGTGCACATATAACAATTAAGTGCACATAACAATGCTTAAGGACCCTGTTTGAGCCCTCCCTCCCCACTTGCAAGAGGGATACTTCACAAGTGGACAAGTAGTTCTTCAGGTGTCTTTCTACCTCTTTATCTCCCTCCTCCTCTCTCAATTTCTCTGTCTTATCCAAGGGAAAAAAAAGAAGAAAAAAGAAAAAGTTGGCCACTGGAAGTGGTGGATTTGTAGTGCTGGCACTAAGCTCCAGCAGTAACCCTGGCAATTTAAAAAAAAGTATAAATATATGTTAGTTGTGTGTCGCAAATGGCTTATACTTCATTGAGGTTTATTTCTCTTATGTCAATTTTTGAAAACTTTTTATATCATTAATTGGTGTTGAATCCTGTCAAAAGTTTTCTCTGCACTGATTAATATAATCATGCAATTTTTATCTTTTGTTGATGTGGTGAATTATCACATTGATTTGTGTATGTCGATCCACTCTTGCATTTCAGGAGTAAATTGCACTTGGTCAATATATGCAGTTCTTGTAATATTGGGTGAGGTTTGTTGAGATTTAGCTAACGATTTTAGTATATTTGTTCATCAGAATATTAGCCTGGTGTGTGTGTGTGTGTGTGTGTGTGTGTGTGTGTGTGTGTGTGATCTCAGTATGCCTTTGGTGTTAAGGTAATATGGGTTTCATAAAAAAAAAAAAATATTTGGGAGGGGTATGGGTGGTGGCGCACCAGGTTAAGTGCACACAGTAGGAAGTGTGAGGACCAAATCTTCAAAGACAGTCTATTACTATTCATTTCAAAGTCTTCCAAAAAAGCAAAAAATTAAAACAATGAAATCCTCATATATATTTTCCTCCAGGGTTATTGCTTGGGCTCGGTGCCTGCACTATGAATCCACTGCTCCTGTGGCCATTTTTTTGGAGGGAAAAATAGAGATGGTGAGAGAAAGATAGACACCTGTAGATCTGCAACCCTGCCCCCCGCAGGTGGGGATCGTGGGGCTTTAATGGGAATCCTTATGCAGGTCCTTGCACTTCATACTATGTGTGCTTAATCCAGTGTGCCACTGCCCGACTCCCTTATTTTGTATTTTTCAATTTTACTTATTCTCTAATTTTTATTTTCCTCCTGTACTAACTTTGGGTTTCACTTGTTCTTTATCTAGTTCCTTTAGTTGTTATGGTAGATCCATTTAACTTTTTTCATAGAACTGCACTTTTCTTTTTAAATATTTATTTATTCCCTTTTTGTTGCCCTTGTTTTATTGTTGTAGTTATTATTATTGATGTCATTGTTGGGTAGGACAGAGAGAAATGTAGAAAGTAGGGGAAGACAGAGAGAGTAAGAGAAAGACAGACACCTGCAGACCTGCTTCACTGCTTGTGAAGCGACTCCCCTGCAGGTGGGCAGCTGGGGGCTCGAACTGGGATCCTTATGCCGGTCTTTGCGCTTTGCGCTTAACCCGATGTGCTACCGCCTGAATCCCCCATTTTAATTTTTTTTTTATGTTTCCTAACATGGGTTTGTATTGCTATGAACCTACCCCTTAGCATTATTTTTGCTGTAGCCCATATTGTAATAAGTTATGTCTTCATTTTCATTTATTTCTAGGAATTAAAAAAAATTCTCTTTTTCTTCTTTATCCAATAATTAACTTTTTCAGCAGTACATTGTTAAGTTTCCATATGTTTCAGGTTTTTTTCCAGCCTTTTTGTTTTCTAGTTTAATTCCAATGTAAGCTGAAAATATATTTCATGTGATTTCAATTTTCCCAAAATTTGTGTCTCAACATATGGTCTATCCTTGAGAATGTTGCCTGTGCTCTAGAGAATAAAGTGGTTGTGGCTATTGTGTTGGGAGTTTTCCTTGCAGTTGTTGTGGGGGAAAGGATAGGTGTTGGAGGAGTGATGAACTGTGGAGACTGGCTGAAATAAATGTTTGAAAGTTACACAGCTCATGGAGGATGTCCTCCCTTTACCTGGACCTTTCAAGACCTCAGGTTCAGGAACATGCTCAACAAGACAGTCTCACTTTCCCAGATTGTGCACCTGAGCAGTTTTCACTCTATTTTTCTTCCTTGGAGGGTTAGGAACAGATCTACAGTTTTTTTTTCTTTTTCTTTTTTTTAAATATTTATTCCCTTTTGTTGCTCTTTTTTAATTGTTGTAGTCGTTGGAGAGGACAGAGAGAAATGGAGAGAGGAAGGGAAGACAGGGGGAGAGAAAGATAGACACCTGCAGACCTGCTTCACCACCTGCGAAGCAACTCCCCTGCAGGTGGGGAGCCGGGGGCTCCAACCGGGATCTTTGCGCCCGACTGCCAGACCAACAGTTTCTATATGACTGTAGTTTTTGGCTGACATTTTTCTTGTTCATGCCAGGGCTTTACTGGTCTGGCTGTATTTTTATTTTAGGTAGAAATGAGCAAGACAGAAGCAGAAGCATACACATTGTAGTTTCTTTTCATCAGAGCAATATACTGTGAACTCCAACAGAAGGTGCCTTATTTTTTCTCTGTGTTATCAACATTTGTTTACTGTTTCTTTTTCTTTCTTTGTTTCTTTCTTTCTTTTTTTTTTTTTTTGCCTTTTTGGCCAAGGAGGGTGAATGTTTTCTTATATAATTGATCTTGTATGTCTCTTATATGTGAGATGAGACTCAGTATATTGCCATATATTTGAGTTCTTTGTATTTTCTTGTCTGTGAACTGCCTTTATCCTTTGCATATTTATATATTGGGTTATGGGTCATTTTGCTTCCCTATTTCAGAACACATCTTGTTTTCTTATATTAGAGATTAGATTAGCCTTTTTCTAAATTATGATTTGCAGTACTTTTCCATGGCTTGCAATTGCTTGTTATTCTTCAAAAGATCTATTTTATTTATGACATAGGAGAGAGTGAGCATCACATGAGAGAGGGACAGACAGATACAGAGAGAGAGAGATGGAGAGAGAGAAAGAGAGAGGAGCTTGAACACTATACTGGTACATGCAGTATTGGTGTTTGAACCTGGATCCTCTGTCCTGAAAGTTCTATGCTCTATCAGTTGATATTGCATGAACACACTATTTTTTATTATCTTTATTTATTATTGGATAGAGACAGCCAGAAATCGAGAGGGTACGGGAGATAGAGAAGAAGAGAAACAGAAACCTACATCACTGCATCACCACTCGCGAAGCTTTCCCCCTGCAGGTGAGGACCTTAGGCTTGAACCTGAGTCCATGTGCATTGTAACATGTGCGCTTAACCAGGTGTGCCACCATCCGGCCTCTACACACTTTTTTTTTTTCCCTCCAGGGTTATTGCTGGGCTCGATGCCTGCACCACACCACGAATCTACCGCTCCTGGAGGCCATTTTTTTTTCCCCTTTTTGTTGCCCTTGTTGTTGTAGCCTCGTTGTGGTTATTATTATTGCCATTGTTGATGTTGTTCGTTGTTGGATAGGACAGAGAGAAATGGAGAGAGGAGGGGAAGACAGAGGGGGAAAGATAGACACCTGCAGACCTGCTTCACCGCCCGTGAAGCGACACCCCTGCAGGTGGTGGTGGGGGGGAGCTTGAACTGGATTCCTTAGGCCGGTCCCTGCGCTTTGTGCCACATGCGCTTAACCCACTGAGCCACCACCTGACCTCCTACACACTATTTTTAAAGAAGATATTTAAAAAATAATTTTATTGGAGGGACTAGTGGTTTATAGTACAGTTGTTAGCACACGGGTACATTTTCACACGTGCTCTATTCATGGGCTCTGTTCTATATCTATGTTCTCTGGCTTTGTTAGGAACTCCATCACCTAAAATGGAATTAAGGAGTCCTATGAGCCAGGAAGGGTCTCACCAGAGTAATGGAGCCAAAGGTTTGACATCCCATGCCTGGCATCTCTGGACATAGTCTGAAGTGAAACATGGCGAGGTGGCATTGGTTGCATTGCTTTGATTGAGATCAGCAGATGCAGTATCAAATGGTATGGATTGAGTGAAGCGTGAAAGAAAATGAGCCATACCTCAGAACTTCCAGGATTGGGAGAAATAGGGATTTTATAGAGAATGGGGAAGATTCCTGCTGTCTTAGTGTTTAAGAAGGCAATAATTATTATACCCAAATTATTTGGGAATTTGGTTTATTTTGAAAATCCCATGGTTAGGATTTAATTCCATATAAGACATTACCATGATTTATGTCTAATACTATTTACAAGTAACTGTCTTATGTACTGACAGACCAGTTACTTCTGGTCTACCTGGTCTAAGATTATAGGTGATTTAATATTTCAAAGAGAAAAGTCATTTTTAGAAATGTATTAACAATTTAAGTCTATTGTTAAAATTCAATCAGTTTACCAATTTGAAACCCTTAAATGCTTATATTGAACAAATATATACTCAGAACTGGGGTCTATGCATCAAAAAGTTTGAAAAATTTAATCTATTTTCCCTCTCATACTTATTAGTTATTTGTAAGTCTATAAGTTAATAGGAGTGTATATTAACACCATTCCTGCTACCAAAGATCTGTGTCCCTACTCCCACCCCCCAATAGTGAAGCTGAAAATCTAACCTCCCTCTCCCCTCAGAGTTTTTTTTTTTTTTTTTTTACTTTGGTTCAATACTCCAAACTCAGACAATTTGTGCTTTACATTTCCTTTTCCATTTTTTTGGATCCGTTGTCAACTGCAGATGTGGCAATTAAAGTTGATTTCAAAAGAGCAGCATATCCTGAATGCTGTCTGTGGGACTGAAACTGTGAGGGATGAGTGAGAGAATATTCATCTTTCTGGAACATAGATCTTTCAGGTATGAGATGAACTTCTTGCCATGGTCTAAGTGAGAAAGCAGCTAGGATGGCACTGCCAGAAGCCTTTTGGTCCCTGGAGGTATGAGGAAATGGTTGAAGAATGCAGGCAAGGATAGAGATATATAAATAGGAAGTTACTTCACACACATCTGCATTCTTTATATATGCAAAGAAGGCAAGATAACTAATGAGATGCAAAAAATCAAATCACTAGGATAAAACTTCTAATTTCATTCTTTAATATACTGACTTTATCTTCTCAAATATGGATAATCTCATGTTAAAGATTTGAATACTGTTGGGAAAATTGACATAAGTTCATAATACAAGAGGGGAGAGCGTAACATTTCATTTTCTAAAAGGCAGGAAATAAATGTATATGAATACAGTAAACATCTCAAAAAAAGAATGATACAACTTTTATTTACCATGGACTTTAAAGATAATTTTGCTAGATATGTATTTTTATGAGACTGTATTTATTATCCATATGAAGTTCAACTTTATACAATTTTAAGATATGTTTGGTAGTGTATAATTTTTAAAAAGTTTAGAGTTTTTGGAATGTACAGTATATGAGGTAAAATCAAGATTACATTAAAAATTGTTTTCTCTGCATTAGTTTTGCAGTGAGACTCAAAATGGCAAATAGACTATTAAATGACATTTACTATCAAAAATAGGAATTCATTTGAGTTACTATGAAAAACATAAGCCACTGTAACTGCCACAGTAGCACATTTACCATTTTAGACATTCAACTATATAGAAATCTCTGGGCTATTACACTCAAACTCATTTGTGTTGCCAAATATGGCAATTTAAAGATATGTCTAGAAAACAATCGCAATCACTGTTGTTTTGGGGGAAGTTATCAGCCTGTACATGAGATTAAATAAAATGTAAACATATAGTATTTTATAGTGACAGGTCATTCTTATCACTTGGAAAGACCATGTTTATCTGTTTCTTTTTTGAACAAAGGTTAATGTTTTTCCTACAGCATAGATCATTTGACATAAAACAATTACAATACATGCCCATTCTAATATAAGAGAAATACTCGAGTTCTTCAAAGCACAAAACATATGTTCTCTTTTCAAAGACTGACAGAAGTGCTTAATAATCAATCACTAAGATGCTAACCTCATCAACTAAAAATTAGTGATTCACTATCCTAAAATTCAAATAATAAATTAAGAAGGCTAGTTACAAGTGTTTTACAGATAACAGATGTGATAAAACAAGAATTTCAGATAGTTTCATTACAAAGTGTATTATTACTGGCAGTCATTGACATCTATGCAAGATGCACAATGTGATACTTGACAAAATTCAATATGATCATTCAATAACTCACAAATGCAAGCTCACAAAACACTAATGGATTATGTGAATTGCAAAGTGCTCTAATGCAACATTAACCACATGCAATCAACAATTTGGAACAGTATCCAAAACAGACACTACATTAAACATTAGTTTTCAAGAAAAGAAAGCAGCTTGAAGTTTACTGGTGCAAATTAATTTTGTCTCAGATTTGGTGTCTCAAACAAAAATGTTAGGTTTGATTATGAATTCTGATGGTGACGGCAGTAGCTATAGGAGAAGCAGCAAACTTATGGGAGTTCTTCAACATTAGCCTAAACCAGGTGTAACGAGTGAGAGTGTGTATTTTTGTACTTGATATGCATAATTTATATATTGTCATCTATGTATGGGGATGTTATGATACACATACATATAAAGGCTCACAAAACAAACTTTGAAATTCAGAGTTGATTATGAAAGACTTTCTTCATTCCTTTTCATGTTCTTAAGATCTGAAGAGGTAATTTTGAGTAAACATCAAAATAGTCTTAGACCAAGTAAACTGTCTGTGCTTTCTTTGTAGGTGACTTATCTGTGAACTCATGAATACTTTTAATGAAGAACTCCACATTTATCAAATAAACTTTCCCCCCCATGTATATTTTTCATCCAGTTTTTGTTTGCCAAGTTCCTCCAGTTATTCATCATAATCCAACTTACCAAATAATTAAGACAAATGAGGAGGTAGAAATATAGCACTAGATTGCTTTCACAGCATCAGACTTTAACCTTTTTATATAGCATGTTAGTGTAAGTTTTAATCATTCTGAATTTTTCACTTGGTGGTATACAGATATAGTAAAACAAACAGATCAGGTTATCACTGTCACACTCATGCTGACTGGTCAAATTATCAATCATATACTGTTGCCTCTTAGAAAGTTTTGTTTTATAAGAAGGCATGTCAAGAAAGAAAAAAAGAAAAAAAAAAGTCCCAACTGAAAAGATAAAAAATTGCTATTTCTGTGGCTTGCATTTAAATAGGGTGCCAGCCTCTATCTAACAACATAAGCACTGAAAATGGCAAAAAATGATGTGCTATATACTCAATGCCAGTGCTAAATGCCACTGTTTTCATAAAAGCAATACAGAAATAATTTTAGTACATGACAAAATAAATGCGATACAGTATTAAAAATAAAGTCATAGCTTCACTTGATTACAAAGTACTGAATAATAAAGGCAATCAAAATGGAAAAGAAAGCAAACAACACAAGGATGACTGCCGCACACTGCTCGTCACTGAGTGCCCGCCGGGTCCTTGTACTTTCCACAGTGTCTCTGTTGGTGCTGGCTGGTGGCTCAGTCCTCTGAGAGATGAAAAACACTGTGGTGCTGTAGGGACCCACTAAGTCCTGATGTCCCACAGGGTCTTGGCACTGGCGAATGGCACACACACGAAAACGATACTCACAGTTCAGCTGAAAGCTTGAATACCGAAAGGAAGAGTCGGGACCTTTGTAAATCTGTTAGTAGATGTTAGAGAAAGAATTATGTATAAAGACTGGGCAGAAAGTCTGTTAAAATTGGCTAGTTTTAGGATTGTTTTTGATGTGAAAGTTAATGAGTGCCACAATGTTTGTCTCTGAAATGATGTTTTAGACAACATTGGGTGCATTCAGGATGGTATGATTGTAGACAAATGACATTAAAAAAAAACTCTCCATTAAACTCACCTGTTGTTTATGGGCAAGAGGAATGTGAAGATATGAATATGAGCTCTAGTCTCATGAGTATATAAACCAGTTTAGGTGTGAAAATGTATCCCCAGAATAGCTAAAGAATAAAACCAATTCATAGACATTTTCCTGATTTCCTCAAATTTAAGAAGTCAAATTTTTGTGAAATCATTTCATGAAAGGGGAACAGTATCCAGTCTTGCTCCTTCATTATGTATCTGTATAACTATTGATAGTTTCTGTACAGCTTTAAGCATATCTTCTGAGTAAAGTAAGGGGAATTTTCTAAATCACTGTATGAACTGTAGTGATAACTTACTTAGAAATTATGGAATAGGATTAAAAACCCACCTCTTCTGTCTATCCAAGTAGGAGGGAAATATCAAGAACAGAATTCCACAAACTTTTAGCAATGTCCTAATGATTAAGAGGGTAAGGATTGAAAATGGCTAGGCTGGCAAAATAGCTCCCTTGGATAGTGTGCTGTTTTTTCATGCATATAGCCAGGTTCAAGTACAGCCCTCACTGTATTGAGAACTCTGTGCTGTGTGGTGTCTTTTTACTCGTTCTCTACCTTTAAAAAAGAAAACAAAATTGCTGATTCCTGGGTTCAACCTCTGTACAACTTCACTATGTGTGTGATCTCAGGCCAAGTAATAACTTTAGTTTCTTTTTTTCTAATGCCAGAGCACTACTCAGCTCTGGCTTATGGTAGTGTGGGGGATTGAACATGGGACTTCGGAGCCTCAGGCATGAGAATCTCTTTGCATAACCATTATGCTATCTATCCCTTTCCACCTTAGTAAAATGATTTTCATAGCAGTTACCTTATATGGTAACCATGTGAACTAACCATACTTTTAAAGCACACACACAGTGAATGTTTAATATCTGTAAGCTGTTGTTTCCACTAATAAGAATACCCAGGCTTCCCAGCCAAGTTCTCTCCAGATGTGTGGTAGGTTATCAGTCAGATCATCTAAAACCCAGGTGAGCCATTTTTTACACAATTTCAGCTGCCTCAGTTGTGTATGTGCTGTAAATTCAAATCTTTGTATTTTTGCTTTGCTTCCAAGGGCCAAGTAAGATCCTTGCCTCATTTTGGAGTCTTCAGCATGTAACAGGTATTTACTGTTTGCCACTAAATTAGTGAATTACCAACTATACGTAATTCAAAATGCCTATCAGGACATACTCAGAAGATACAAAAGGATCATTTTACTGAAAATAAAAGTATGCCTAAAGATGTATCAAAGGAAATATGGTGAATTTACATTAGTTTTGAGGATCAGATAATTTTTAAAATCATCCCCATCAAGTGGGAATGCAGCAAGGGTTGGAGTCTGGCAATAGTAAGAGGACTTACTTAAGCCAGAAAGTTGTGCCAGAAAGTACTAAATACTTTATACATAAGGCTAGATTAACAACAAAAAAAAAAAGAAAGAAAAAACGTATTGTCTTATGAATATCATGAGTAATGTTTATTTTTGTCCTTAAACTTTTCTTTCCATTTGTCTCCAAACAAGCATGGTGATATTAGGAACCTTAGGAAGACAGTATTTTCAGGAGTTTGTTGCTATAGGAGTGAATGCCCACTTGTTTATTTTACCTTTCCATAGAATATATCACATTTGAAAGTTAATTTTCAGTATTACACAATATAATCAAGCACATAAAACAGCTTAACAGAAGTCTGAGTGCCATAGAGTATAATTATGCAAACCTAGATCATATGGTATTGCCTATTAGGACCACACGTGTGGTCTATCATTGATCAAACTGTTAAGGGGCATGTGGCTGTAAGATGACCCTTCTGTAATTCATGAATATACTACTGTAAATTATCAATATAGGGACAGTAAAACCTCTCATAAACAAGTGAATAGGGAGTCGGGCTGTAGCGCAGCGGGTTAAGCACATGTAGCACGAAGTGCAAGGACCGGCATTAAGGATCCCAGTTTGAGTCCCTGGCTCCCCACCTGCAGGGGAGTCACTTCTCAGGCAGTGAAGCAGGTGTCTTTCTCTCCTCTCTCTGTCCTAAATAAATATGAATGTAGACCATAGAGCACTTGTTTCTTTTAAAAATTAATTTATATTACTAAATTATTTATTCCCTACTGCAGGTGGGGACCAGTGTCCTTGGGCACTATATCACCACCCAGAGGATTTGTTTCTATCATTCTATTCTTATGCAGGGAGTTGCTAAATTAACTTGGAACTTTAAAAGCAATTCTTTAATGTGTCTAAGAACCTCATAAAAATTGAAAAAAGCCAGTACTGTGGGTTTCACTCCCCAACATTCAGGTCTGCAGGTCACTCTGAGGAGCTCTGCCTTTGAGAATCTAAATTCTGAATTTGTACAGAATACAACTCCCACTAACAACTTTCCCACACCAAGCTTATATATCAGTAGAAGCTGGCCTCACTTAAATGCCAGGACAATCACTGGTTAGGGGATGCTTTTACTTGACTGTGAATAAGGAAGAGTTAGTTCCCATTGCTAAGGGCAGCTATTCAAGACTGAGAAAAACCTTGTCCTTTGTGCCTTCATTGAGCTTGATCAACCTATACTCAAGCTTGCCCTCCTTCTCCCTAAGATAACTTAAACTTGGTGGCTTTCCAAGTGTAGATAGATGGTCCCTCATGATTGCTCAACAATTTGTTTGGCTTTGTATGTTAACTCTTTTCAGTCACCAGGTTCCAGGTGTCATCAGGATACCGGCCAGGCTTCCCTGGATTGAAGACCCCACCAATGTGTCCTGGAGCTCAGCTTCCCCAGAGACCCACCCTACTAGGGAAAGAGAGAGGCAGGCTGGGAGTATGGACCGACCAGTCAACGCCCATGTTCAGCGGGGAAGCAATTATAGAAGCCAGACCTTCTACCTTCTGCAACCCACAATGACCCTGGGTCCATGCTCCCAGAGGGATAGAGAATGGGAAAGCTACTGGGGAGGGGGTGGGATATGGAGATTGGGCGGTGGGAATTGTGTGGAGCTGTACCCCTCCTACTCTATGGTTTTGTTAATTAATCCTTTCTTAAATAAAAAAAAAAAAAGAAAAAAAAGATGGTCCCTCAATTTAGTATTTTTTTCTTTTTGACTTTATAATGGTGTGAAAGCAGTACTTCAAGTTAGAACATTCATTCCCGAACTCACTTTCAGTAAGATTACATGATATTCAGTACTTAATTATAAAAGTAGGATTAGCTATAGGGTTAGGTAGGTATGTTGAATGTATTTTCCATTTAGGCCATTTTTTAACTTGTGAGTTTATTTTGAGATATAAGTTCACTGTAAGTGGAGGAAGATCTATACTTGCAGCAATGTAATTTTTTAAAAAATATTTGTTGCCCTTGTTTTATTGTTGTAGTTAATGTTGGATAGGACACAGAGGGGGAGAGAAAGACAGACACCTGCAGACCTGCTTCACTGCCTGTGAAGCGACTCCCCTGCAGGTGGGGAGCTGGGGGCTCGAACCCAGATCCTTATGCCGGTCCTTGTGCTTTGCACCACATGTGCTTAACTTGCTGCGCTACCATCCAACTCCCAATGAGTTTTAATAGAACAGTCTCAAGGAGGGACTGACCTGCTCTGAGAATGGTACTAATGTCCTCCCCCTCTCCCCACGACCCCCTGGTATTTTAAAGTCAGCAAACATTTGATTTTTGGTATAAATTTTCTCTCCTAAATTGTCTTTTTTTCCTTAATGCCATTAAGGACAGTTACCTGTGCATTTGGAAAGTAATAGTAATGACAGGGTTGAGTTTTTTAGAATTAGCATCATTCTATGTGGTGGTCTAAGCTTATTAAAATTTATATACTGTTCAAATGTGGGATCCCTATTTCCTTTGCCCATTATTAACAATTACATTTCTTTTAATTTTGCTTCCTTCTTGGGAGGAAAGCTGCTTATCTGTAAATTATATTCAAATTTTATTATGTCAATTTGCAGATGACTTAATAAAGAAAAACAATCATATGCCAAACCTAATTTGACTCTTTAGGGATTTTTTAAAATTTCAGTTAAGAAATTATATTTCCATACTTAGTAAAACCTGAAAGAAATATTTCATAATTATAAAGCATAAGGCTTAAAAAAAACGAATCTTAAAGACCATCAAAAAAGTTGACAGCAAAAAGAAAAGTCAGAAGAAATCCATAAAGATGTGATTTTTATTAAAAACTAAGAACTGCCTCTCTGCTTCTAAACCTGTCCTACTCTAGCCAAAAATGGTATGAAACCACAGTTTGGCCTGTCATGCTCCTATGTGATTTCTGTACCACTTATAATGGGGGTTATACAGTTTAATTACCTGACTTCACCTACTAATCTTTTCCTGTACTCCACCTCAGCCACACGGCCCTTCCCGTAGCTTACTAAATTTTGTAAGTATGCTTCAGGATCTGTACATCAATCTACTCTTTCTGGTCTTGTTCAAATGTCAACTATTTAGTAGAAAATAGAATTAGCTATTCCTCTCCCCAGTATTTCTTCATCCTTTGAGAATTTTTAATTTTCTTTCACTGCACTTCTCTGTATCTGACAAACTTAATGTGTACTTGACCAATGAATAACTAATCTGTTTATCTGTAACTTATGGCCTGAAGATTTGCAATCTTGAAGTACTTTTCAGATATTAAATTTGAACCATAGTATTGAACAAATGTTTCTGAATTAGGTAACAATCTGGGAGTCGGGCGGTAACGCAGCAGGTTAAGTGCACGAGGCGCAAAGCAAGGACCGGAGTAAGGATCCCGGTTCGAGCCCCCGGCTCCCCACCTACAGGGGAGTAACTTCACAGGCAGTGAAGCAGGTCTGCAGGTGTCTACCTTTCTCTCCCTCTCTGTCCTATCCAACATCAACAATAAAAAACAAGGGCAACAAAAGGAAAAATAAATATTTTATAAAAGGTAACAATCTTAACATTAAAAAAAATTAAAATGGTAAAATATGTATTTACAATATTTTATCTTGGTACATACCTGTTTGAATTCTGAATCTTTTCCCACCATAACTTGCAGACTGTAAATAACTGGATCACCTTTCATTGGCTGTAAACATTCCCATGTAATTTCACAAATGTGATCATTTATTTTTTCTATTTTGGGGGCTGGGGAGAAAAAAAAAACCTGCTTAGCTTTCTTTTTAACTTGGAATTATCACACATAGACTTGCTTACACCAAAACAAGTTTACACTCAGTTGTAAATGTGAAATAAGCATCAGTTTAATTCTATTAGCTCCAGGCCATTTTACCTACAGGTGCTATTAATCTGTCAAAGTGCTATATAGTTCAGTAAATTAACAGAGGTATAGCAGTTTCAAAATAACTACTGTGGTAATTCTAGGAGTGTAACTAGAAATATCCTAAGACTATAAGATAAAATAATCTTGGTTGCTTGACAGCATAAGACTGACTTAACAATGGGGCTAAAATCTGTAATCTTCTGAAGGCTAAGAGACTAAAGTCAGAATGTAATTCAGTAAACCTCATATTATCAGACTACTGAAAAACAGTCTTGCTAACTATAGATGTTTGATACATGATTGAGAACATTTTACTCTAAGTTTGTGTAAGAAACTCCTAGTGTTTTTAACTAAATGTATACACAATTCTTGTCAGTCAATTATTATAAAATAAGAATCTCCCTGAGTGGGCCTGGGGTGTGGCACAAAGATCCCGGCTCCCCACAAGTGGTGAAGCAGGTCTGCAGGTGTCTGTCTCCCCTCTGTCCTATTCAACAACAATGAAAAATAGATGGCTGCCAGCAGCAGTGGATTCATAGTGCAGGCATCGAACCCCAGTTGCCATGGGGGCAAAAAAACCAAAACTCTCTGAAATTTATTTTAAATATGTAAATCACAAGATCTTTTGGCTTCCCAGTGCATATAAAAGTTACATGTATACCAGTCTATTAAGTGTGCAACAACACTCTCTAAAGAGGTGGCGCAGTGGATAAAGCATTAGACTCTCAAGCATGAGGTCCAAGTTTGATTCCAGGCAGCACATGCAGCAGAGTGATGTCTGGTTCTTTCTCTCTTCCTGCCTTTTTAAAAAAAATCTTTATTTATTTTCTGGATAAAGACAGAAATTGAGAGGGAAGGGGGTGATAGAGAGGGAAAGAGGCAGAAAGGTACCTGTAGCACTGCTTCACCACTTGTAAAGCTTTCCCCCCGCAGGTGGGGGCCAGGGACTCGAACCTGGGTCCTTGAGCACTGTAACATGTGCACTCAACCAGGTGCGCCACCACCTGGACCCCTCTTCCTGCCTTTCTAATAAAAAAATCCCTTTTCTTTTTTAAAAAAGAAAATGTACGCACATTAATTAAAAACATCTTACGGGGGGGGGGGGCACAGTATATATATTACCATGTGCAAGAACCCAGGTTTGAGCCTCTGTTCCCCAAGCGGTGAAGCAGGTGTCTATTTTCAAAAAAAAAAAGGAAAAAAGTGACCACCAGGAGTGGTGGATTCATAGTGCATTGAGCCCCAGCGATAATCCTAGTGGTAATGAAAAAAAAAAAATTAAAAAAGTTGTTGATAAAATTGCTATCACTGATGCCTTCAGTGACTCATTTTTTTTTTTTTTTGCCAATGAGGTGTGTGTATGTTAATCTGATATTCAATTGATCTGATTCACTAAGATCCAAATTAATCACAGCAATGATTCAAAACAACCAATTTGTTAAAAACTTGTTTTAAATTGCAAACAACCTTTATAAAAAAAAAATCAACCTACATCTGTTACTTTTTGTAGTGGCAAAAACTAGTATGTGTGCCTGATAAAATTGTTTATTATTGAGTGAATGTCCTAGTAGGTGGGCTTGTTTATAATTTTTTTCTTGTCTTTAAATTTCTGATATATATTGAATGATACATTTCACTACAGTAAATAATGCACTTCATGAAAATGCTTTTAACATTATTATTATTATTTTTTCTTTTCCTCCTTCAGGGTTATTGCTGGGCTCGGTGCCTGCACCATGAATCCACCGCTCCTGGAGGCCATTTTCCCCCCCTTTTGTTGCCCTTGTTGTAGCTTTGTTGTGGTTATTATTATTGCCCTTGGCACAATTCGTTGTTGGATAGGACAGAGAGAAATGGAGAGAGGAGGGGAAGACAGAAAAGGGGAGAGAAAGATAGACACCTGCAGAACCTGCTTCACCGCCTGTGAAGTGACTCCCCTGCAGGTGGGGAGCCGGGGGCTCGAACCGGGATCCTTACGCCAGTCCCTGCGCTTTGCGCCACATGTGCTTAACCCACTGCGCCACCGCCCGACCCCCTGCTTTTAACATTATTAAAGAGAATAACTTGAAGATGTGTAACATACCTTTCAAGGCAGCTGGGACAGATTTTGGAGTAGTGAAAATATACTCTTGGGAGAGAGGACCTTCCCCAGCTTCATTACAAGCTTGAATACAGAACTTATAGGATGTTGATTCATTAAGTCTTTGTACTTTGTATGTATGACATGGTCCTCTGTACAAGGATACAAACCTAAAATGAAAATAACTCATTATAAATACACTTTGGCTACTGTATGAAAACAAAGTACAGTTGGGCCATTAATTAGGAATATGAAGTCACTGCAATGAAATTATTAGAAACAAAGTCACTCCTATGTAATGGATTATGTTGTGCCATTCCAAATTCTGTGCTATTATTTTTGATAAACATAAAAGTGGGACACCTGCAGCCATTGCTCTGCCACTCATGAAACTTTCCCTCTGCAGATGGGGTGCTGACCTTGAATGCAGAACATTGTGCATAGTAATGTATGTGCTACCACCTGGTCCCTCCAAATTGTGCCTTTTTAAAAAAATATATCTTTATTTATTTATTGGATAGAGACAGCCAGAAATTGAGAGGGAAGGGGGTGATAGGGAGAGAGACAGAGAGACACCTGCAGCCCTGCTTTACCACTGAATTTTGTATTCATACTATTTCTTCTTAGGTTTTGGGTATAGCTTTATTTCTGATTGTTGTCTTGTGTATACATTTAAAAATATCATGCATGGGTGGGGAAACAGCATAATGGTTATGCAAAAGCCTTTCAAGCCTGAGGTCCCAGGTTCAACCCCCAGCCTCCCCCCACCATAAGCCAGAAATGAGCTGTGTTCTGGTCTAAAATAATAAAGATAAATAAAAAATTAAAAAATATCATTTATAAGGAAAATTATGATATTCTAATTAGTCATAAGCGCACTCTTATCAACTATACATGACCCAGAGCTATGAGATTAAATTTCAGTTTTAATCTCCCATCTTTATCTGTGACTTGAACATTCCCCAATCTATGTCTGTCTACTGTGGTGCTGGAGCCTTGCACATTAGATTTCACTGCTTTTGGGCAAGTTTTTTTTTTTTTTTTATCTTAGCTAGGAAGAAAGGGAGGGACAGATCCCACAGTGGTAGAACATGGGCTGTGTGCATATCAAGACATGCTCCCTATTGGATGAGCTATCTTCTGCTTCTGTTTCTGACTGACGTAACATTAGTGGGGAATGCTTGTATAGCTCTAATAATCTGAAAAACTATACTCAGATTGAAGAATGAATTATTTTATATTAACATTTAATTAATACTTCCAAGAAACAAGGCTTATCTAAATGTTAGGAGAAATACTAGTGGTCAAAACACTGCAGAAAACAGCTGAAAAATGACAAAACCTGTGGTTAAGGAACAGCTGCATTAGCAGCCTGATACTATGCCAAAGCAACTGTAAAATCAAAGAGAGGGCAGAGGAGACAGCATAGTAATTATGAAATGAGACTCTCATGCAATGAGATTCTCATGCCTGAGATTCCCAAGTCTCAGGTTCAATCCCTTGCACCACCATAAAACCAGAGCTGAGTAAAACAAAAAGGTGGTATGGTTGGGGAGATATTTCAGTGGATAAAGTGCACAAAGTCCAGAGTTTAGTCCCTGGCATTGCATGTGCCAGAATGATGCTGATTCTCTCATGAATACATGCATAATTTTAAATAAAAATATCAATGGGTAAAATGATAAAGATACTAAATTTAGCAGTAGTGTTTTTTTTTTTTTTTTAATGAACTGGTTGGTGCCTTGCTGTGTATCAACAACCCCATACCTCTTTTCATTCAGACAGAGAATGAGACACCATGACATTCCACGTGGTGTTGGGATTTAAATATGGGCCACATACATGGAAAAGTATCTGCTGAGCTATACCTTGACACTAAATAATAATTGTTATAAACAAGTAAAATAACTTTGGGTTGGCAAAATAGCTCACTTGACTAGTGGTACTTTGTCATGTGCATAGCCCAGTCCCCAAAGCACTGAAGGCAACTTCACTCCTATGATCTGTCATTCTCTCTGCCTTTCTGTCTCTAGTTAAAAATAAATCAGCTTTAATTTCATTTTTTTACAAAGGCCACTAATTATTTCTGATAGAGTACTATGCATATGCAACATGAAATAGTCTTCTACTGAACATCTAAGATGCAAACTCATCAAAGTAATCTCGGGGGAAAAAGTGTCATTGAATCCATGATACAAAAATTGTTTCAACAATTTAAATACTGAAGTGTGAAAGTTATGAAAACCTAAACATTTGTTTATATGAGATATGTCATACAGCACTAGAATGATACTTAAACAATTTGCATTATAGAATATTTTAATATAAGACTTAGTGTGTAGTATATGGCATGAATATGAGGAAAAAGTGAAAGGTGGCAGCATAGATAAAAATTGAGTATCTGGGGGTTGGGCGGTAGTGCAGCGGGTTAAGCAGACGTGTGGCGCAAAGGGCAAAGATCCCGGTTTGAGCACCCCCCCCTCCCCCCGGCTCCCCACTGGCGGGGGAGTCGCTTCACAGGAGGTGAAGCAGGTCTGCATGAAGTCTTCTTCCCCTCCCATCTCCATTTCTCTCTGTCCTATCCAACAACGATGACAGTAATAACAACAATAATAAAAAAAACAAGAGCAACAAAAGGGAAAAACAAAATTAAAAAAATTGAGTATCAAGGTCAATTGCATAATCAAGTTGAGATCTGACATGAGGAACAGAATTGTCTATATCCTTGTAGTGTACAGAGGATGCCTTAAGCCAATTTAGCATTTATTGTTCTTTATCTTTTTTTTTTTTAGTTAAGATCATATTAGCATGAAGACAGCAAATGGGTTACACAGCTAAAAGACAAAACAACCCACTTTATTGTTTTCTTGGCATTCCACTTTTAAGTTCTGAAAAAAGCACACCAAAATATTTATGGGAACTGTTTCTGAAAGTTCATCTTCCTTATGGGGGGGATGGCTAATGGATAGTACAGTTGTTGACACACGGGTACAATTTTTCATTTCATTGTGATAGGTGCCTGCAAAACACTCTCACCATAGGTCCTTATCCACCATCAGACAACAGGATCATGTCTATTGTTTATAAAAATTTATATGCTTAAATTTCAGAGACTATATAAAGCAGTTAAAAAACAAAAAAGCACCTACCTTCCATTCTTATCCTCCATTTGAAGGTGATACTGAATAGAATCTGTTAATGTTTTGGGGGTCCCTTCTCCCCATTTCAGCTTAAGGTTCTGGTGGCTGAAGGCAACACATTCCAGTCGAGGTGGATCAGGAGGGAAGGGCTTGGTTTTCAATTTTATCATGTGACTGAAAGGACCAGCTCCAAGGCTATTCAAGGCTTGAATTCGCACTCTAAGTGAAAATAAAGTTTAGTTTATGATTACTCTATTAAAAGTATTTCTCTGCTCTAGGCAAAAATGAACAGTCTTTAGTTTGTACCTGTATGTTGTATCTGGCTGCAAATTGTCTATAACACAGCTTGTAACCTTGCCTACTGTCAAAGGTTGTTTCTCCCCAAAGTCTATGCTGTAGGCAAGGATTTCTGATCCATGGTCACAAGGCTTTCCCCAGCTTATGGCAAGGCATGTAGAAGGTGAGTAGTGGGGATTTTCAATATCGTCATCACTTATTTCTTGAAGACAAGTTACAATAGCAGGAGCTGATGGTGGAGTCACACAGGCTACCACTTCACTGAAGGGACCTGCACCCACAATACTTAGAGCCTACAAATGAGTAAAGACAGGTCCATGAAAAATGCTCATAAAATAGAAAACACTGGAAGTGTAAGGGATAAGACATTAAATAACTTTACCTGAACTCTGCAATAATAGGTAGTTGCTGGTGAAAGTCCTTTTAATTCACAACTAAGACCAGGCCCACAGTAACATATCTGCATACTTCCTTCAACTCCACCCCACTCCAACCGGTATTCAGTAACATCAGTTCCATTACTCAAAGGAACCTTTGAGTGAAGAAAAGTATAGTTCATAAGGTTTGACATTAAGTAACTTTGGGAAAAAATGCTCATTAAAAAGAATGAAATTGTTTTGTTTCTAAATTAATTATTATTATTACTGCCACTACGGTTATTGCTGGGAGCTCCTTTCTATATCTGCAGACCTGCTTCACCACTCACGAAGCATTCCCCTGAAGGGGAGTGGGGGCTCGAACCCAGGTCTTTATGCTTGGTGATATGTGTGCTTAACTGTGTGCACCACCATTTGGCCCTCGCTTTTGAATTTCTTTGAAATATTTAAGCATAATTCAAACTGTTCAATTTTATATTTTCATTCATTAATACCATTTGAACATAAGATTGGTCAGAAAATAGGTTTTGAATTAGAAGTAAAAATAACTAAGAGCCATTTATTTTACAGTAATTATAGATCAAAATAATTAAGTAATATGAAATGTTAAATCATGCAAGAACATTTTCTTTGTTAAATTTCAAAGGAAATTGAAAATGTACTTATCATTACTGATTATCACTATACAAAATACATACACTGGTGATAAGGAGAGAAATACTATTATACAAATTCCTATAAATGTTTGTTCTGTGCCTGAACATTAAACTCACCAGTAGTATCTCAGTATTCAAACAAAGTCTTTGATGAAATACAAAGCATTTCATGAACATGAATTCAGGAGCAAAATGTGTGTTATCTTTACTCTTAAGCTCTGCTAATTAGTTCAGGAAGTAAATGTGAGTCAATGGAAATTATAGTACCTCCCAATTCACTTGTGCACAAGTTGCAGATCTACATGTCACTTGAGGGGACTTGCATTGATCCGGTGGCCCAGGAGCAGTAGTGATATCACATTTTTCTGAAAATGGTCCAAACTAGAAGAACAAATATAACTAGTATTTTCATCTTTCACCCACTGACTTCAGAGTTCTTTAGACCTGCACACAAATAACTAAGTGCATCTTTCAAGACTAATTGGTCGAGATACAACTCCAGTAGCATTTGTGGAAAGAATCATGGAAAAATGAAAGTGTGAATTAAGTTTTCATTTACTGTACTTTCTTCTTGAGCCCGTCAATATTCTTTTATGAACTTACTTACATTATTTTTAGTATGGCACCAGCAAATACATGGAGCCCATGTCCAATTTTTTAAAAAAATTTACAAACTGGAGAGAAGTGAGGAAAATAAAGATAGACATACTAAACTACAGCTCCATCAAGGGAGTCAGTCCCCTTTCATGCTGCCCAATAGTGCTCCAATGTGTGCTATGGGTTGACCAAGGGCCTCATGCATGGTAAGTTGCACAGCTGTACCTACTGAGCTACCCCCGGCCACCCCATGAATGGTGTCCCTAAGGGCAGGGCACTAGGGAGTTAGATAGGTAAAATATAACAAAAGAAATTAGTACCACCAGAAAAGACAACTGAAGTGGCAAAAACTGTGAGGCTTGATTCTATCATAGATTACAGAGTACACTTTCTTCACTTATTCCTGCTTACTCCTGTAGGTTAATTAAAAAGTCTGCAATCTGAAGTCATATAATTGCAGTGATGTTTCATTAGCCTGTCACTACCATTTTTAAAAATATGATTAAGACAACAATGTCTTCTTACCCCCATTCTGTTAGCTGCCCTCAGTCTGAAGCTATAAGTCTTTCCAGGAAGAAGGTTGTTCACTGTACATTCAACTTCAGAACCTTGGTAAACTTCTCTGGGTTCATCTTTTTCTATAGGAGACATTTCCACACCATAGCAGGAAATGTGTGATCCACCATCAACCAGAGGGGGTCCTAAAGATGGAAAAGACTTAAGCAGTTTGACAAGAGGTATGAGTACTAACTTAATGCTAATTTATCAGAAAAATGGAAATTACCCCATCGTAACTGTATTTCTCTTGCTTTGGGTCTACCCTGTAATCTGGGAGGAAGGCAAGGGCCAGGAGGCACAGCTGGAGTCTGCACAAGCAAAGATTCAGATACCTGCCAAAGTAAAAGCAAAAATGCCCTTGATATAATTATATCGCTTTTTTTCAAAAGAAAATAACACAAAATCTGTACCAATAAATTGAGGTTATACTTGGATTTTCCAGAGAAAACCTTCTATTTTTATATAAACAAAAACAAAGAAAAACCCCAACTCATGTGCTATGAGACTACTACATACAAAATAAATTACTGGGGCAATGGTGGGGAGGTAGTGGTGTCAGGAACAAATTCCTTCTTCTTTCTACCCAATACAACTCATGTATAACTCATGTATATATGTAATGCCCTGCTTAAGTGGATTCACAAATCTCTTCTGTGGAGGGATATTCGAACGTTCTGTAAATATTGTCTTATTTATTTTATTTTCCCTTTTGTTGTCCTTGTTTTTCATTGTTATTGTAGTTGTTATTATTGATGTTGTCATTGTTAGATAGGAGAGAGAAGGGGGAGAGACAGACAGACATCTGCAGACCTGCTTCACTGCTTGTGAAGCGACTCCCCTGCATGTGGGGAGCGGGGGGGGGGGGGGTAGGGGGGGGGGGCCTCAAACTGGGATCCTTTCGCCAGTCCTTGCACTTTGTGCCACATGCGCTTAACCTGCTGCACTACTGCCCAACTCCCAGATTGTCTTATTTTAATGAGGTTTAAACAATTCTGCCTATCTTACCATATACTGTATTTTAAAACTTAAAACAGTTTAAAACAAAACAAAACATCACTTTTTCCTTTCCATCTAAAAATAATTTGAAGGTAAACTTTTCCAGGCACTCAACTCTGCTTTTAATTTCTACGTAAGTTAAAAAAAAAAAATCCAGTAGTTTTACATTAAAAGGCACTTAAGACAATAAACCAGAACTGAGCAGTGCTGATAAAAAGAAAAAAAAAAAAAGCACTTAAGAAAAGACACAAACTTAAGTGTCACATTCCTTTATCTTCACTCTGTTGAGTTTTACACTTAACATTCTTTCCAATAATAAAATGTTTGGTCATCACTGTATCCAAAAAGGTATCTTACCAAAGAATGTTCTATCGGGCTGGGGAGATAGAAAAACAGTTATGCAAAAAAGAAAACTTTCATGCTTGAGGTTCCCAGGTCTAATCCATAGCACTATCATACGCCAGAGCTGATCAGTGTTCTGGTTAGTCTCTATCTTTTCCTCTTTTTTTTTTTTTAAAGACATGTTTCACTGCTTGTGAAACGACTCCCCTGCAGGTGGGGAGCCAGTGACTTGAACCAGGATACTTGGGCTTTGGGCCACCTGCACTTAACCCATTGCACTACTGCCCGGCTCCCTCTTTTCCTCTTTATCTTTTATTTGAAATAATTCCTGTGATGATTTTTTAAAAAATATTTTATCAATTGGGGAAAAGAGTATTACAACACTGTTTTAGAAAGAAAGGATTTTTTGGGTGGGGTTGCTATATTTTTTATTTTTTTCTCTTCCTTTCTCTTTCCCTGTTTTCTGTTAGATAAAAATGAGGCAACTGGGAGTTGGGCAGTAGCGCAGCAGGTTAAGCGCATGTGGCAAAGCACAAGGACCAGCATAGGGATCCTGGTTCGAGCCCCCAGCTCCCCGACCTGCGGGGGAGTCGCTTCACAGGCGGTGAAGCAAGTCTGCAGGTATCTGTCTTTTTCTTCCCCTCCTCTCTCCATTTCTCTGTCCTATCTAACAACAACAATAACTACAACAACAATGAAAAAAAGGGCAACAAAAGGGAAAATAAATAAATTAAAAAATTAGAAAAAAATGAAGCAATTGAATTAAGTTTGTTAGGCAGGCTTGCATTCAGTTTCACAATACTTGCACCTTAAACAAAAATCAAAATTTTAAAAGTACACCCACTGCATTAAATTCCATTTGACAAGGCATAATTATTATGAATGCTCTAAGAAAGTATTATTTAAATTCATTAAAAAAAAATCAGAGTGGGAGTAAATAGCAGAGTAGTTATGCAAAGAGTCCTCATGCCTGCGTCTCCAAAGTTTTAGGTTCAATAAGCAAGAGTTAAGCAGTGCTCTGGTAAAAAAATACATAAATCATACTTGGGCTGGGGGTAAAGGCTGTGTCAAAACAAACAAAAAAACCATGTTTGAAGCTCCTAGGTTCCAGGTTCAATTCCTAGAATCACCATAAGCTAGAGCTTGGGTGGAAAAAAAATCATCAGTCCTATCAGAAAACAGAGCTCTCCAGAATATCAATTGCCAACTTTTGTGAAACAAAAAAAATCATAAATTTGTGTTCAAATAGTAAATGTATTTTATTTATCCTGAATATATCATTAATGGAGTAATGAATCAGTTTACAATTATTTCATATTCTATTTCAAGCAGGTTTTTTGAATGTTATTCTAAAATTAATCCACAAAAACAATACAGAACTTTTTGAAGTATTTGTTTTTCCAAAGCTAAATATCAACCAGATATCACATTTGATATTTTTTCTGATTAAAAAAAACCCAACTTTTATGTACTTCAGGATACACTTTAGTATTTGTTATGACATCTGGTGGTCTCATTTTATTTGATGAAACTTAAAATAATCTGCATATAAAAATTATTTACCGCACTCTGTCCTCCATCACTGATGCAGTAAACCCGCAAGCGATAGAAAGAGCCTGGATTTAGTTTATCACAAAGATGTTCCCTAGTAGAGCCACTGTATATCATATCCCATTTATTTCCTGTAAAGTGAAGAAATTACATTTAGTTAGTTATAAGGTAATGGTTAACATTTTGGTATCATAGACATGGCTGGTATCCTAGCTTCACTAAATAAATATTTTTATGATTTGTCAGAAACAATTTAAGCTTGCTGGGTTTCCTGGAAATAATCTAATTTTCTATCTGTGCAGGTTCCTAGACAAATTTGCATAGCTTTGTTGATGTGAAATATCTAACTCTGAAAGGACTTTGGTCTAAATTGATAATTTGCTTTTTAATTAAGTGTTTAAAATGTGTTTGCTGGTTCAGTAATAACATTATAAAATATAAAGAGGAGACAAAACCAATAACACAGGAAGTTTAGTGTTAAACCAAAGACATCTTATTTGTCTGTAGGAAGTATTACTTCATATACGTATGGATTATCCAAAGTAAAAGACTCTGGGGTAAGGGGAGGGTTCAGGTCCTAGAACGTAAGATGGCAGAGGAGCACCCAGAGGGGGCTGAACTGTTATGTGGAAAACTGAGATATGTTACACATGTACAAACTACTGTATTTTACTGTTGAATGTAAGCCAAATTAATTCCCCCAATAAAGAAAAAAATAATACAGGACCTAAAAAAAAAGTATGAATTATTATTAAATTCGTGATTTAAGAATATAACTCACAGAATATAAGTTGAGTTTTCAAAATTTTTTTCTCTGGCATATCTGGGTATAAATCTAACTGAATAACTTAAGACTATTTATTTAGCCTCTAGGGTTATTGCTAGGGCCCAGTGCCAGCACTATGAATCCACAGCTCCCAGCTGCCTCCCCCTACCCCCGCTTTTGTTCCTTCTATTTTATAGGATAGGACAGAGAGAAACTGAGAGGGTGGGCCAGGTGTTGGCACAACAGGTTGAGTGAACATGTTACAATGTGCAAGGACCTGGGTTTGAGCTCCTGGTCCCAATCTGCAGGGGGAAAGAAAGCTTTGTGAGTGGTAAAGCAGGGCTGCAGATGTCTCTCTCCCTCTTTATCTCTACCTACCCTCTCAATTTCTGGCTGTCTCTATCCAATAAAAAAAAAAATTAAAAAAGAGAGAAACTGAGAGGGAGATAAAGAGGACTAGAAAGAGACTGAAATCTTCAGACCTGCTTCACTGCTTATGAAATATCCCTGCTGCAGGTGAGGACTGGGGGGCTCGAACCAGGGTCCCTGACCATAGTACTTATGTGAGCTTAACTGGGTGCGCTACTGCCTGGCCCCCCAGAAGACTTTTAACTAGTCTAGGAATACTGGAACTGAGCAATGTCAATGAAAATAAAAGTAGTTCAATATAAATGAATATAGTCTTACATCTGAATGACTACTTCTGGGTGTATAATTTAAAGTAGGTCAGAAGAGGCAAAAGATTAAGAGAAAAGACAAGACATATCAAATGTAAAGTCAGAAACAGTCTAGTTGTGCTTACCATTAGGACCATCTGCCATCTCCACTACATATTTATTGATGGCTGCCCCTCCATTATCTTTTGGTGGGTCTATCCAAAGAAGCAAAAGTGGTGTTAGGCAGAATACATGCAATTGAGAAATAATGAAAATCTTGGTCATGGAGGTGCTTAGTGGTAGAGCCAGGAGATAGGCTCTTAAGGTTCAATTCTTGGAACCACATGAAGAGCAATAAAAACAGAATTTATTGATTAAAAAGGACAGAACTAGTTTATCACTCTGGTACATGTGATGTTGGGGACTGAAGTCAGAACCTCATGATTCTAAGTCCATTACTTTAGCCACTGTGCTACCTGCTGGGCAATCATAAACAGTATTTTAAAATGACAGAAATCCTAACATAATATCCTAGCAAACCTGGGCTTGTTTAAAAAAAGGACCACCAGCAATGCTTTTCATTAATACAAACATCTTATTACTATATTGTTTTTCCATTAACTGGATAGAAGCTCAACAAATAACTTGTTTTAAATGAGGGTGTGCATCCTGCAAGGATGTAGCTCAGCAGTAAATCTGCCCAGTATTTCACTCCCAGCACACACACACACAAAGTAATTAATCATCAGAGCCAGGTTGATATGGATGATTTGTTACAGTTTCAGTAATTTTTTTCAGTTTACATAGGATTACTGCCCCTGTTCACAGTCCTGCAATAGAATCAAGTTCTTTTCTGTCTGAAGTATGAACCTAGTGAGCACAAAGTTTTACACACACACAATGAATGACTCTTACATATTTCTTTGAGCAAACAAATATAGCCCAATATCTTATAATTATTTAAATTATGTATAGAAATGTGTAAATATGCATTAACTTCTTACCCCATGTTATTTTAAAACTGTGTGAATGAATCTTTCCTTTAACTGACGGCTTTACAGGAACTCCTGGCTTATCAGGGCACGTAGTAAATTCTACTATTTCACTTGGATTACTTTTACCTTCTGAATTATAAGCAATAACCTGTGATGAGAACATAAAGACATAAAATAATGCCTGATACCTAGTGATATTAGCTATAAATGAACAGTGATAAAACAGAGTCAATAAAATAACAGTTATCACTGGAAAAAAGCCATAATTTAATTATACTTGATAGGCCAAATATGTTCTACTTTAATTCTTCTGTTACTCAATGTGGGTTTAAAAGATATTCACAAATTCTTTGGATTTCTTTCTTCTAAAGACAAAGGCTACTATGCCTTACCTTTAAATCATAATTAATCGCTCCTACTAAACAAAATGTAGGAGAAATAACTGTAGGTAGATTTCCTACTCAGAAATCCTTATGGTGAAGAGATAAAGCTGGCAACAAATTCTCCAATCTTTAGATGACTGCAGCCCCAGCTAACACCCTGACAGGGCCCTCACAGACGCCCTGAATCATAGCCACACTGCTCCCCTTGGTATTGGATATTTAACTTTTTTTTTTTTTTTTTGCGTCTAGGGTTATTGCTGGGGCTCAGTGCCTGCACTAAGTTCGACCCCTCTGCAGGTGGGGAGCCAGGGATTTGAATTCCCTTATACCAATCTGTGTGCTTTGTGCCATGTGTGCTTAATCTGCTGCGCCACCAACCGGCCCCCTTTAATAATTATTTTTACCTTATCTGCTACTGAACCTATATATCCTCAAGGCCATTATAAATCTGATATGATTTTCTTGTCTCAAAATGCTCCATTCTCTCCTCTCTCCCCATCAGTAAAAAGTACTACCATTCACAAAATTGAAAAATCTAGGAAAGGGGCCAGGCAGTAGCACACTGGGTAAAGTGCACATAGTACAAAGCTCAAGGATCCTGGTTTGATTGCCTGCTCTCCCACCTGCGGGGTGTGTGTGTGTCACTTCCCAAGTGGTGAAACAGGTCTGCAGGTGTCTGTCTTTATCTCCCCCTTCTCTCTCAATTTCATTCTGTCCTATCCAATAAAATGGAAAAAATGGCCTCCAGGAGCAATGAATTTGTACTGCTGGCACTGAGCCCCAGTGATAACCCTGAAGGAAAAACAAAACAAAAACAAAAACTAGGAGATACTATTTTCTTCAAACTTACATAATCAAATATATAATAACACTGTCAACTCTGTATCTGCTTTTTCTACTATTCTCTCCACCTGAATGAACACACTTTCTCCACAACCCAATAGTTTCCCCGATACCTGTCCTTAACTTTATTTACTTTTAAAGAGGGACTCTAACAGCTCTCGGCTTAGAACCTTCTTCCGGGGAGTTGGGCGGTAGTGTAGTGGGTTAAGTGCACGTGAAGCAAGGACCCAAGTAAGGATCCCAGTTCGAGCCCTCGGCTTCCTACCTGCAGGGGAGTCACTTCACAGGTGGTGAAGCAGGTCTATAGGGGTTTTTCTCTTCCCCTCTTTCCAATTCTCTCTGTCCTATCTAACTACGACATCAATAACTACAACAACAATAAAAAACAAAAGGGAAAATATAAAAAAATTATTAAAAAAAAAACCACCTTCTTCCAATGGCTTCTCAGGATGCTAAGATTGCTTACCACAACCCTATGTTGAACACTCTTACTATCTCCACCTTAGGGTCTCTTTTTGTATGTTATTTCCTCAGCCTGGAATATTTAAATGCCTTTCCATAAGAGATTTTGTTGACTACCCAGTTATTCTCTACCACCTCACACTATTTTAGTTAACAGACACAGCACATAGCACTAGCTCAGTTCAAATGCATAATGTTTATGTTGATCACTGTTCTTACTGTGTAGAACAATGCTTACCATGGAACAGATGTTCTAATATAGCTACTGGATGGGTTAATTATGATACAACATTATAGGAGACGATCTGAATAAATTCACTACCCCAAGTAAATCATGCAGGCAGTGAGAACTTGGTACAATATAACAGTCCAGTTGTTGAGATCTGCTTAGGTGCCCTCAGTAATCCTTATATATCCAAATGAATATCAAAGATGTTTTCTCATTTTGTTAGTATCAACTTAAACCTAATAGAGGAAATACTTAAAGACCACTCTATGAACTATAAAGCTTTACTACTTATTTTTAAGCTTATATATTTCATAGTTTCCTTTTACTGTAGATGATTTTTTTTCTCCTTGTCACCACTGTAATTGTTGGAGCTTGGTGCCTGCACAACTCCACTGTACCTGGTGGCTATAGATTATCTATCCAAAGGAGAGAGGATATGCCAAGAAAAACTAAGGACTAAACTTGGGTATATTTAGATCAGGATAAAGGAGTAAGGTGGACAAGTAAAATGACAGTATGAAGAATGAAAGAATATAGCTATGTATCATTACATGCCAATCTTTAAATGAATTTCAAGGATAAAAGATTAAGTCGATGGAGTCTGTTTTAACTTTTACTTATGATAAGGACTAAAAAACAATCATGGGGGGGGGGTCGGGCAGTAATGCAGCGGGTTAAGCACACATGGCGCAAAGTGCAAGGACCGGCGGAAAGATCCCAGTTCAAGACCCAGGCTCCCCACCTGCAGGGGAGTGGCTTCGCAGGCGGTGAAGCATGTCTGCAGGTGTCTATCTTTCTCTTTCTCCCTCTCTACATTTCTCTCTGACCCAACCAACAACGACACATCAATAACAATGATAATAACCACAACAATGGTAAAAACAACCAGGGTAACAAAAGAGGAAAAATGGCCTCCAGGAGCAGTGGATTCGTGGCACAGGCACCGAGCCCCCGGCAATAACCCTGGAGGCAAAGCAAACAAAACAAAAAAAAAAACAAGCATCAGCTCAGGGTGCACATTTAGAAATATTTCCACTTAAAAATGAGTTTCAATGCCAGAAAAAAACATTACTTACCAAATGTAAAACTTTGCATTAAAGAAACATGATAGGTATGTCCACTAAGTGACTACCAAACTAAGATTGTATACCACTTGTTATAGTTAACTAAGGAAAGAAAAAGCACAACTAGGGCTAAGAGATAGCTCACCAGGTAGAGTGCACAATACCATGCATGATGGAGCAATGCTGTGTAATTTCTCCCTTTCTCTTACCCTCTTAAAAAAAGCTGGCAGGGTTGGCAGGGCAGGGGTGCATAGCATAACAGTTATGCAAAGAAACTCTTATGCTTGAGAGTCCCAAGTTCAATCCCCCGCACTATCATAAACCAGAACTAAGCAGTACTCTGGTAAACAACACAGACAACAAAAACATATATTAAATCTTTTAAAAAAAGAAAAGAAAAATTGGCTGCCTGAAGCCACATAGGCAGGCTGTAAGCCCCAGCAATAACTTTAGAGACCAAGAAAAAAAAATAGCACTACATTTCCTGGTATTTTTTTGCCAAAAACACATAGTTGGAGATTATTTAAGTAATGCTTTCAGTATTAGAAAAGGCTAAAATCAAGCTATGAAACCAAATGGGAGCAGTATATATGTGGTTTTAAAAAAAAAAAACAGAAAGAGGGCTGTGAGGTGGTGTATCTAGTTGAGCACACGTTACAGTGCATAAGGACCCAGGTTTGAGCCCCTGGTCCCCACCTGCAGGGGGAAAACTTCATAAGTGGTGAAGCAGGGCTGCAGGTGTCTATCACCCTTTCCCTCTCAATTTCTGGCTGTGTCTGTCCAATAAATAAATAAGGATATTTAAAAAATTAAAAAAAAAAACCAAAGAATAAGCACAAATAAATCTAAATGCTTCCAAAACTTACCTTGAACTTATACTTTGTACTACGTCTGAGATTTTTCACTGTGTATGCAAGATCTTCTCCATCATATTTAGGCTTAAAACCATATCCCTGCAAAGTAAGTTTTAATTATTCTCTAACAGAAGAAATATGGGGAGTATCAGGAATATAAAAAGACTCAGATCCTCTCATCTACTACCATGAGAAATATGGTAAATGCTTTGTTAATAAAATCTTCACCAGTGAAGATTCCCTCGAGTGGGTGATTCAAGAAATTTTAGTATTTGTAGGAGGATGGAAATCATTCATTTTCACTAAAAACAGCAACCAAGAGATCTTTGTGTTGAGAGAACGGACAGAGCCAAAGGTAGTTTCATGATCAAGTAACCCTATCCTAGAATTAACAAGGGGCTGAGGGGACAGCAAAATGGTTATGCAAATAACTTTCATGCCTGAGGCTCTGATGTCCCAAGTTCAATCCCCAGTACCAACATAAGCCAGAGTTGAGCAGTGCTCTGGAAAAAACAAAAAATAAAAACAAGAATTTTCCAAACAGATGTAAGAGTTGAAAAGAATTATAACTATTTGACATATAACTTGGATCCACTGGCATATCAGATTTCAGGCTTAGGGGCAAAAAGAAAAAGGAAAAAAAAAAACCAAAACAGCTAGTATAGCTACAGGCCCTTTGGAATTTAACTAAAATATGCCTACTAGCTATCTACAAAACAGAGGACCCCCCCAACTCTTCATCTGCACTATTCTAGCCCTTAGGTCCATGACTGGTCAGCAATTTGTTTGGCTTTGTATGTTAACTCTCTTATCAACCACTAGGTTCCAGATGCTAGCATGATGCTGACCAGACTTCCCTGGACAGATGACCCCACCAATGTGTCCTGGAGCTCTGCTTCCCCAGAGCCCTTCCCCACTAGGGAAAGAGAGAGACAGACTGGGAGTATGGATGGACCTGTCAACGCCCATGTTCAGCAGGGAAGCAATTACAGAAGCCAGACCTTCAACCATCTGCACCCCACAATGACCTTGGGTCCATACTCCCAGAGGGTCAAAGAATAGGAAAGCTATCGGGGGAGGGGATGGGATACAGAGTTCTGGTGGTGGGAACTGTGCGAAGTTGCACCCCTTTTATCCTATGGTTTTGTCAGTGTTTCCTTTTTATAAATAAAAAATTAAAAAAAAAATTACATGTGCCTGTGTTTAGATAAATGAGTGGCTATGCAGTCATGAGGGATGTCACCTAAGTTTGAGACTTAAGTATACAGAAATAACTGTAAAATAATTAATAATTTCTATTTACTACTTTCTAAGTCATTATTTTAGAAATAAAAACATTAAGATATAAATTATATACCTTAAAAATTATCATTTGGGTATATAAATTTCATCTTTCATAGTAAACTGGCAAGTTAGTACAAATATCAATTCCTGATTAAGTGTACTTTTATTTTTGGTTACTAGTTACTGCCCCCTTTTCCCACTAACATACTCTCTCTATAGATCTGTACCCATTTGACTGGCATATGTCAGTCGTCCATCTCTCTAGATACGCATTTTGTTTATCCATTCATCAGCTAATGGATATTTGGTTTGTTTCCACATAATACTATGAATATTTATATAATTTTTTTGTATAAGTATGTATTTTTAATTCTCCTGAACATATAGCTACCAGAAGACTAGTATTTCAAAGTAGCTCTGAAAAGCTGTGGTACCATAATAGAAATTACTTAATCCAGCTCAGACATGAACACTGGTAACTGGCTTCAGAACACTATTAGTCTCTTATGAGACTCTTCAAATCTTCTATGCTGCTTGAGAAAATGGCTGGAGAAGGGAGAGATTATTTCTTTATCTTTTTATCAGTTTTTTAAATATTTATTTATTCCCTTTTGTTGCCCTTGTTGTTTTATTGTTGTAGTTATTGTTTATTGTTGTTGGACAGGACGGAGAGAAATGGAGAGAGGAGGGGAAGATAGACAGAGGGAGAGAAAGATAAACACCTACAGACCTGCTTCACCACTTGCGAAGCGTATTTCTTTATCTTTTAGAGGTGCATAGTTTAGATGTCAGCTGTAAATGTAAATGCCACTCTTCATCACTGCCCCCCAATATTTTTAGTGCAGTCTATAACTTTAGGCACAAATACACGGAAAAAAAAATCATTGAAGAAAAAAAAAATCCTTGTCTAAACATTAAGAAAATACTCAATAGTGATCAATAATTTGAAAAGTACTGATAAAGGGAACTCATAACATAATATATAAAATGGTTAAAACAAGAAAAAATATTGGAGAATTGAACCAGGACAAGAGTCCAGCTAAAAGTCCTCCAGAGGGTGAAGCACAAAATAACAAGTTCAACATCCAAACATTAGCTAAGGAAATAATAACAGGAGTGAGTAAAGAATTTGAAAAAATTATAATCAGAAATACAGGAACAACAAATGAGAATATGGAAGAAAATACTAATTATCTCATGGTCATTAGAGAGCTGAAAGCTGAAATCACTGAGCTAAGAATGCAACTAGCTGAACAAGCTAAAACAGTATCAGAGCAGGGCAACAAAATAGATGAACTCCAGAAAACAGTAGAGGGCAGAGAGACTAGAATAAATGAGGCTGAAGACAGAATTGGCAAGGTTGAGGATGAATTAGAGAATTAGAGACAACTAAACAAGAAAAGAAGTGAGAGATCTCAAAAAGAGATTAAGAGATGCTGAAAACAACAAGAGTCCTATGGGATGACTTCAAAAGAAACAATATATACATTATTGGCATACCAGAGGAAGAAAGAGAAGGAGAGGAAGAAAGCATTTTCCAGGCCATCATAGCTGAAAACTTCCCTAGTCTAGACAACATCAAAGACATAAAGATTCAAGATGCGCAGAGGGTCCCAAACAGAATTAACCCAGACCTAAAGACACCAAGACATATCATACTTAGAATGGAAAGGAATAAGGATAAAGAAAGGATCCTGAAGGCTGCAAGAGAAAAACAAAGAGTCATCTACAAAGGAAAACCCGTAAGATTAGCAGCAGACTTCTCCATACAAACACTACAGGCCAGAAAAGAATGGCATGATATCTATTGAGTGCTCAATGAGAAAGGCTTTCAGCCAAGAATACTATATCCTGCTAGACTGTCATTCAGACTAGATGGAGGCATCAAAACCTTCTCAGACAAGCAACAGTTGAAGGAAGCAACCATCACCAAGCCTGCCATGAAAGAAGTTCTCAAAGGTCTCCTATAAACAATCAGACCACCACAAATAGGACATATATCAAAACACTCTAAAACTCTACAAGAATGGCATTAAAGTATCTTCAATCTTTGATATCAATAAATGTCAATGGCCTGAATTCACCTATTAAAAGACACAGAGTAGGAAGATGGATCAGAAAACACAATCCAACAATATGCTGTCTACAGGAAACCCACCTAACTCAACAAGACAAACACAGACTTAAAGTGAAAGGATGGAAAACTATCATACAAGCCAATGGCCCACAAAAAAGGGCAGGAACAGCTATTCTCATATCTGACATGATAGACTTTAAAATAGGTAAGATTAAAAAAGATAGGAATGGACACTACTTAATGTTCAGAGGATCAGTCAATCAAGAGGACTTAACAATTATTAACATCTATGCACCCAATGAGAAGCCATCTAAATACATCAAACTTGTACTGAAAGAGCTACAGCAATATATTAACAGTAACACAATCATAGTAGGGGACTTCAACACCCCACTATCTCAACTGGACAGATCATCCAGGCAGAAAATCAATAAAGACATAAGGGAGCTAAATGAAGACATAGATAAACTAGAACTATTGGACATTTTCAGAGTCATTCATCCCAAGAAACTGGAATACACATTTTACTTAAATCCACATGGGTCATTCTTAAGGACAGACCATATGTTAGGCCACAAAGACAGCATCAGCCAATTCAAGAGCACTGAAATCATCCCAAGCATCTTCTCAGACCACAGTGGAATTAAACTAACACTTACCAATCAGCAAAAGATTAGTAACAGTCCCAAAATGTGGAAGCTCAACAGTACACTTCTTAACAACTTCTGGGTCAAAGAGGAAATCAAGGAAGAAATCAAAATGTTTCGAAAGTTCAATGAAAATGAAGACACAAGCTATCAAAATATTTGGGACACAGCTAAAGCAGTCCCAAGAGGGAAGTTCAGAGCTATACAAGCACACATTAGGAAACAAGAAAAAGCACAAATAAACAGCCTGATTGCACATCTTAAAGACCTAGAAGAAGAACAACAAAGGAACCCTAAAGCAACGAGAAGGTCAGAAATCACTAAAGTTAGGGCAGAAATAAATAACACTGAGAATAGGAAAACCATACAAAAGATCAACGAAAGTAAATGTTGGTTCTTCGAAAGAGTAAACAAAATCGACAAACCTTTAGCCAGACTCACAAAACAAAAAAGGGAGAAGACCCAAATAAATCGAATACTAAATGAAAGAGGAGATATCACAACAGACACCACAGAAATTCAACATATCATGCAAGGCTTCTATGAACAACTATATGCCACCAAGCTAGAGAACCTGGAAGAAATGGACGATTTCCTAGATACCTACCAACTTCCAAAACTAAGTAAAGAGGAAGTGGATAACATGAACAGGCCCATCACAGCTAATGAAATTGAAACAGTTATCAAAAATATCCCCAAAAATAAAAGTCCTGGACCAGATGGTTTTACAAATGAATTCTACAAAACCTTCAAAGAAGAACTAATACCTCTACTTTTAAAAGTCTTCCAGAAGACTGAAGACACTGGAATACTCCCTGCCAGCTTCTATGAAGCTAACATCACTCTGATACCAAAAGTAGACAGGGACACAACCGAAAAAGAAAACTACAGATCAATATCTCTGATGAACATAGATGCGAAAATATTGAACAAAATTCTAGCCAACCGGATACAGCAGTATATAAAAAAGATTGTTCATCAAAGTGGGGTTTATCCAAAGCATGCAAGGTTGGTTTAATATACGTAAATCACTCAATGTGATCCACCACATCAACAAAAGCAAGACCAAAACCACATGGTCATATCAATAGATGCAGAGAAAGCTTTTGACAAAATACAACATCCCTTTATGATCAAAACACTACAAAAAATGGGAATAGATGGAAAATTCCTGAAGATAGTGGAGTCTATATATAGCAAACCTACAGCCAACATCATACTCAATGGTGAAAAACTGGAAGCATTTCCACTCAGATCAGGTACTAGGCAGGGATGCCCACTATCACCATTACTATTCAACATAGTGTTGGAAGTTCTTGCCATAGCAATCAGGCAGGAGCAAGGAATTAAAGGCATACAGATTGGAAGAGAAGAAGTCAAACTCTCCTTATTTGCAGATGACATGATAGTATACATGGAAAAACCTAAGGAATCCAGCAAGAAGCTTTTGGAAATCATCAGGCAATACAGTAAGGTGTCAGGCTACAAAATTAACATTCAAAAGTCAGTGGCATTCCTCTATTCAAACACTAAGCTAGAAGAAACTGAAATCCAGAAATCAATTCCTTTTACTATAGCAACAAAAACAATATTTCTAGGAGTAAATCTAACCAAAAGAAGTGAAAGACTTGTATACTGAAAATTATGAGTCACTACTCAAAGAAATTGAAAAAGACACAAAGAAGTGGAAAGATATTCCATGTTCATGGGTTGGAAGAATTAACATAATCAAAATGAATATATTACCCAGAGCCATCTACAAATTTAATGCTATCCCCATCAAAATTCCAAGCACATTTTTTAGGAGAATAGAACAAATGCTACAAAAGTTTATCTGGAACCAGAAAAGACCTAGAATTGCCAAAACAATCTTGAGAAAAAAGAACAGAACCGGAGGCATCACACTCCCAGATCTCAAACTGTATTATATGGCCATTGTCATCAAAACTGCTTGGTACTGGAATATGAATAGACATAGTGACCAGTGGAATAGAACTGAGAGCCCAGAAATGAGGCCCCACACGTATGGACATCTAATCTTTGACAAAGGAGCCCAGACTATTCAATGGGGAAAGCAGAGTCTCTTTAACAAATGGTGTTGGAAACAATGGGTTGAAACATGCAGAAGAATAAACTGAATCACTATATTTCACCAAGTACAAAAGTAAATTCCAAGTGGATCAAGGACTTAGATGTTAGACCACAAACTATCAAATACTTAGAGGAAAATATTGGCAGAACTCTTTTCCGCATAAATTCTAAAGACATTTTCAATGAAACGAATCCAATAACAAAGAAGACTAAAGCAAGTATAAACCTATGGGGCTACATCAAATTAAAAAGCTTCTTCACAGCAAAAGAAACCACTACCCAAACCAAAAGACCCCTCACAGAATGGGAGAAGATCTTTACATGCCATACATCAGACAAGCGTTTAATAACCAACATATATAAAGAGCTTGCTAGACTCAAGAACAAGACAACAAATAACCCCATCCAAAAATGGAGGGAGGACTTGGACAGAATATTCACCACAGAAGAGATCCAAAAGGCCGAGAAACACATGAAAAAATGCTCCAAGTCTCTGATTGTCAGAGAAATGCAAATAAAGACAAAAATGAGATATCACTTCACTCCTGTGAGAATGTCATACATCAGAAACGGTAACAGCAGCAAATGCTGGAGAGGGTGTGGGGTCAAAGGAACCCTCCTGCACTGCTGGTGGGAATGTCAATTGGTCCAGCCTCTGTGGAGAACAGTCTGGAGAACTCTCAGAAGGCTAGAAATGGACCTACCCTATGACCCTGCAATTCCTCTCCTGGGGATATATCCTAAGGAACCCAACACATCCATCCAAAAAGATCTGTGTACACATATGTTCTTGGCAGCACAATTTGTAATAGCCAAAACCTGGAAGCAACCCAGGTGTCCAACAACAGATGATGGCTGAGCAAGTTGTGGTATATATACACAATGGAAACTACTCAGCTGTAAAAAATGGTGACTTTACCATTTTCAGCCGATCTTGGATGGACCTTGAAAAAATCATGTTAAATGAAATAAGACAGAAACAGAAGGATGAATATGGGATGATCTCACTCTCAGGCAGAAGTTGAAAAACAAGATCAGAAAAGAAAACACAAGTAGAACCTGAAATGGAATTGGCGTATTGCACCAAAGTAAAAGACTCTGGGGTGGGTGGGTGGGGAGAATACAGGTCCATGAAGGATGATAAATGACATAGTGGGGGTTGTATTGTTAAATGGGAAACTGGGGAATGTTATGCATGTACAAACTATTGTATTTACTGTTGAATGTAAAACATTAATTCCCCAATAAAGAAATAAATTAAAAAAAAATACTAAGTTTCCCTTTACTGTCAATTCCTCATTAACTGAGGACTTTAAGGCATCTAGGAAAAGATCTAACTAGTGTGATAATATTTACAGGTGCAATTCATTTTACTGGGTTTTGCAGGTACTCCCCCACCCCCATACTTCTCTCCCACTTGTATAAGAGCTAGAGGCTATAGTAGGCTCAGAGGATGGTTAACTTTTTTTTTTTTAAGCAATAAATTCAGAGTTGTGCAGCCTATATACAAGGCATGTACTACTAAGCTATATTCCTAGTCTTAAAATCATTTACATTTTTTTAAAAATATATTTTTATTTATTTATTGCATAGAGACAGAGAAAAACAGAGGGGATAGGAAGATAGGGAAAAGATACAGAGATACCTGCAGTCCTGCTTCACCACTCATGAAGCTTTCTCCTCTACAGGTGGGGGGACTAGGGGTTTGAACCCAGGTCCTTGCGGGCTGTAATTAATGCATGCACTTAACCAAGTGTGCCACCACCTGACCCCTTTTACAATTGTCTCTTTAGACACAATGCTATAGTGCACACTATACTTTAGTATAGTATAAAAAAACCTATTTACTGGAAAAATAAAACATTTGTATGACTCACTTTATTGTGACATTCATTTTATCGTGGTGACCTAGAATAGAATCCACAGTATCTTTGTGCTATATTAGGATTAAAGCCATACTGAAATGTTTTATTTTCTTTTTAATATTTTATTTATTAAAGACAGAGAAGAGAGAAAGAGGAGAGACACCTACAACACTACTTTACCACTTGTAAAGCTTCCCCCTTGCAGGTGAGAACCTGCAGAGGTTTGAACCTAGGTCTGTGTGCACTATAATGTGTACACTCGATCAGGTGTGCCACCACCTGGTTCCCTTATTTTCTTCTTTGAAATATCCAGTTGTTGCGCACTAGTGGATAAACTTAGGGTCTCATATATGTGTGATGCCACTGCAGAGCAGCCTCTTTAGTTGACTTTTCTCATTTTATTTTACAGAGGAGAGACCTAAGAGTAATAATTCACTATTTACCCACAATGCTCCTTCCCATGTGGAGCTGGAGCTTGAACCCAGGGTCTCCCATACAGTGAAACTCATGCTCTATTGGGGGAGCTATCTCTTGGCCCCATCAAATATTTTAAATATCCCATTTAAGGTGCTTGTTCATACTTACTGAAGTTTCTTCCTCCATCTCTAAAATGTAAGCAATCCCCTCATCTGATGGTGTTCCTGAGGGTTTGCTCCATTGTAAGGAGAGCCAGGTAACTCCTGCCTTAGTTAATACAGGACTTGCTGGCATTGAAGGAGCACAGCCTGAGGTATAATATAAGACTTCTTCACTAGAACCGCTGTTGGGACATTTTTAAAAAGGAATGAAACAAAATTAGGTAAAGAATTCAGTTTTGATAAGCAGCATTTTTCTAAAAAAATTGTCAATTTGATAGTAATAAACAAAAACAGTATATCTGATTTGATATTTTATGGTCAGATATGAAAACATGAGCTAGTATTTTAAGACTTCGGATTTTAAGCTTTTAGTGAACAACACAACTGAACTAAGAACTTTCAGTAGATAATTTGGCCTGAATAATTTATACAAATAAGATTAACTATATAATCTAAAATATTTACATTGAAATGTATGTTACCTTGTACCATAGTCATTTTTGGCAGAGAGTCTAAATTTACAACCCATTGCTGGTGACAGTTTAGTAATTTTAAATTGCTTCTGTGAACCCACGTAGCAGTGACAGAATTCTCCATTTCCTTTTCCCTAAAAGAAATGGGTAATTATATAGTATATAAAGATAAACCCACACTATTAGTATACATTTAAGGCATTTCTGTGATATACACATCATGGATATTAAGAGAATGTTAACATACACTTTACCCTGTTTTAGCTGATTTAAACCTGTTGTTTTGGAAGGAAAACAAATTTCTTCCCCTTGAGACAAGAGCTTATGGTGTTGCCAGGGCTGGGAACTGAACTTGGGGCCTTGCATCTTTAGGCATAACAGTCTTTTTGCATAACCATTATGTTATCTCTCCAGATTTTCACATTTTATAAAAATTTCCATGAAGGATTATAGTGGTAGAAATATGATAATCTTTGATGTGGAATTCTGCTGACTTTGCTTAACCCAAGAAACGTTAAATACTTTAAAGCTAAGTTTCTAACCCTGTCCATATTCCTATCTAGAGAGTTAAGCTTTCTCTCTTTTTGCTTAAACAGTTGAAGGAGTTAAAAGCACAATCACATGCAATTTGACGAGAGAAGTTTGTAGTTTAGGAAAACTAAGAGTTTCAGAAACTTAACATACTAAAACAAAAATTTATCAATTTCCATCCATTTTCTTGTTAGCAGAGGGAAAGGGCAACTTCTGCTTCCTTGTATCTGGCTGCTTTAATGAACCCTTAGGTTTATTTCAGAGATTCACTTATGAAAGAATAGAGCACTAATTTTGGCCCTTGAGGTATTTGGGATTAAAACTGGGATTTAATGTATAAACATGCAGGGTTCTACCAGCTCCCTGGCCACTCTTAGTAATTTCAATAGTGTTTACAGTTCATTTTACTGAGTTACCTAACATAAAAATTTGCCTCCCAGTCAAGTTACCCAGGATGGCTGCTTCCCCACCTTGCCCCATGCCAAGTCACATGGCATTAACTATAACCTATTGAAGTTAAATAAAGGTGGGATCCAACAACTTTTGACTTCTTTATGTTTTGATTACAAGTAAAAAAAAACAAAAGGAGCTATCTCTCTATTCATAATTTGATTGCCAACTTTCACTGGTACTAAATTTTACTAACTTTTTCATAACTTGATACAATTTTCCGTATCACCATATTTAATTCTCTTAAAGCTGTTGGAATAAAACCTAGTTGCCTGTGTCTGTTCCTTTTTTCCCTTTTTTTGGTTTCAATTTTCATTTATTTTAGGCTCTTGGGGAGGAGGGCAATTTCATCTTTTCAATATGAAAAAAAGCAAGTTCAACACAAAATAGAAATTTGAAGTGTAGAATAGGGCAAAACCAAAGGTGGGTAAAGGCAGTAGCAAGAGATGAGATGTTACCAAAGGTGGGAGGGTCTCCAGTACCCTCTCCTCAAACAAGAGGAAAGACTCCCATTTGACAGAGAAACCACTAAAAAAAGATAGCTCATACTTTTCTAATACTATTACTGAATTCTCCAAAAAAGGTATTTCTGAGGATAGGCATAAAAATTTAACCATTTTACAAAAGATTCAATATACTTACTTCAACCCATAATAAAATAAAGTTTTAAGTATTAGAATCATTGTCACTAGGTGCCTAAAACAGGCAGAGAAAGATTAAAGACAGAAGAGAAATAAAGGAAGTCAAGATAGCTTATGTAGCCATGAAACATGTAAGGAGTACAGTCTGTAGAAACTGGAAAAGACAAGGAAATAAATCTTCCTCTACTCTCTGGCCTTAGTGAAAGATATCTTAAAAAAATTTTTTTTAAATTTCTAGTTTCCAGAATTTTAAGAGAATGAATATAAGTTGCCAGACTTGTGGTGATTTGTTAAATAATCTGTAATTAACAAATATACTTGCTTTTAGGACTGGACTGATGCAGGAAAAAAAAAAAAAACCTCTATCAATGTAATTACCCATGTGACAGTTTTGATGGTTAGTCAGAAAAAAAACAAAACATCAACATAGAAAAGGGGTCTTGTTAGTGGTATTTTCTAAGAATATTATCAATGCAGCAATCATCATTTGTGTGTATATGCACACATACATATAGATTTCTTTTATTTCTACTTTATTTGATAGGGCAAAGAGAAATGGAGAGAAAGACACCTATAGGTGGAGAGCAGGGGCTTAAACACTGGGTACTTGCACATAGTAATGTACACTTTCAACCAAGTGTGCCACTGTCTGGTCCCTCATTTTTAAAGAGAAAAGAATGGTTCAAATATGCACATTTTAGCCATTTAAAAAATTAATTTACTTACCTCATCCCATTCTAAAACAAAGCTTTGAATTTTAGAGCCATTGTCACTAGGAGCCTAAAACAAAATTAGTACAAATTAGCATTAAAAAAAAAAAGACAGTGATGATCTAATAAAGGGTTCTATTGTGTTGCAGGTGTTTTCCATGACTCAGTCCTGGAAAAATGTTCCCAGAAGAGAAATATATGTGCTGTATGTCCTATAATCCTTTCACATACAAGGGGGAATGGCCCAAGAGACTACTAATTTTTTTTTCTTTCAAAAAACTGAATAATTCAATCTCTTTTAGCAAGAATTATCTTAAGTTGTAGTTTTAAAAGCAGTACTGTGTAACACAGCAAAGACTGAAAGAAAGGAATGCCAAAAGGGCATACTGTCTGGGACTCTACTTCAGGATTCTCCGTATCTATTATCTAAGACTGCACTATTTTCTAAGACTGGTAATATCTAAGACCGATAATAGTGCATTAATCTTCAGTGGTGAAAATTTTAGTCTCCCTTTATGTTCTACTATTTAGAAATTAAAATAAAAATTCAATGCTAATTCAGGTGCCAGAGAAAGCACTCAAAACAAAATAGATTTTGTAGCAGTCAGTATATGATGCCTAAACAATAAGTTTTGTTTTTTAATTGAGGCAACTTCTATTTAACAGACTCTATATTTTAGGGCATGATATGGTAAGACATATTTGGGAGAGGTGTGGCTTATACTTAAAACATATATAGTATGTTTAACAGAAGTCACTTCAATTAATTTCTATTCCAATTGCCCCATCAAAGGAAACAGCCTGGTAATTTTCACAGATAAATGATACTCTTAAGTGAAATAAAATATGGTACTTATCACATAAGAAATTAATACACACTTTCTGATTTATAAATGGTAACAGTACATAAATCATCTAATTTACTCAGAAAAACTGAGGATTAACAAGCTTGCTAGAATAGTAAGTTGCAAGTTTTCTTTCTTAGGTAGAAACAGGCTGGGAGTACGGATCGACCTGCCAATGCCCATGTCCAGTGGAGAAGCAATTACAGAAGCCAGACATCCCACCTTCTGTACCCCATAATGATCCTTGGGAGGGATGGGACATGGAATTCTGGTGGTAGGAATTGTACCCTTCTTATCCCACAATCTTGTCAATCATTATTAAATCAATAATAAAAAGTTTTCTTTTTTATAAGTTCCAACCTAAAAAAAAATAATTTCCCTTTTGTTGCCCTCGTTATCATTGTTGTAGTTATTGTTGTTATTGATGTCATCGTTGTTGGATAGGACAGAGAGAAATGGAGAAAGGAGGGGAAGACAGAGAGGGGGAAAGAAAGACAGACACCTACAAACCTGCTTCACCGCTTGTGAAACGACTCCCCTGCAGGTGGGGAACTGGGGTCTCCAACCAGGACCCTTCTGCTGGTTCTTGCGCTTTGCACCACCTGCACCTAACCCACTGTGCTACCGCCCGACTCCCGCGTTCCAACTTTTCAATGTTATCCACTGACCATAATATCTGTGGTATTTGAATTAATAATTTATATATGCTGTCTGCCCACTACATTAAATCTTCATATGTAGCTAAGTACATTTATCTATAAAAACATAATATTTTATTAAAAATATTTATTTATTTTAATGGACATTGGGGTTATCACTGCTCCTGGTGGCCATTTCCCCCTCTTTTCTCTATTTTATCTGATGAGAGGGGAGAGAGAGGGGGCTAGCAGTGGCACACCTGATTAAGTGCACACAGTACTATGAGCAAGGACCTGGCTTGAGCCCTTGCTCCCCATCTGTAGGTAGGATGCTTCTTCAATGATGAATCAGGTCTGCAGGTGTCTACCTTCTCTCTCCCTATTTCCCTCTCCTGTCTCAATTTCTCTGTCCTAGCAAATAAAATAAAATGAAATAAAAAGAAAAGGAAAAGAAAGGGAGAGAAAAAAGATAAGACACCTGCATACCTCCTTCACTACTCATCAAATTTTTCCCCTGCAGGTGGGTCCTTGTGCATGGTAAGATGTGTGCTCAACTGGTGTGCCATTTCCTAGCTTCCTTTATTCTATTTTTAAGTGTGTGTGTGTGATTTGATTTGATGTTTACTCACAAAATTATAACAAGGGTACAACTCCACACTGTTTCCACCACCAGAATTCTGACTCCCCAATCCCTCCATTATAAGCTACAACAGTTCTAAGATTGCAGATATGGGTTAACTATAATTTCTACAACTATCTGTCTATATTTGTCCCCTTTCTTTTTTTTAGGTTCTATCTTTTCTTATTTTCCAAGTCACACAAAAACCTATTTCTACATCCAAATGTCCCTCCCCTTTTCCTCTTCTCTCTGGGTCCTGATTATTCTTTAAAGCCCATCTATCTATCTACTTCTGGTGTGCTAGGGTTTACACAATTTCACTGGTCTAATGGACTTGCTTTTAAAGAAAAATTTAATGGGGGGAAGGAAAAAAGAAGAGACACTACAAGTACTCATCCCACCAACTATGAAGTGTCCCCTGGTGATGCTGGGGGTTCTCACTCACGGTAAAAGTATGAGCTTTACTGGGTGACCTACCTCCCAGCTGTATACATTAATATTTTTAGAATAAGTCTAGCTAAAATACTATAGATTTCATTTTAGGATAGTAAGATATAAAAGCATCCACGCAAAACATTATAAAAAAGAGCGAGCTTATAAATCACTGCTGTGACTGTCAAACTTATCACATGTCCAGTGGAGTAAAAACTTAATTCCAAATCAATCTTTCCTTCTATATTTACATAGTAGGAAAAATCAGTGGTGTCATCTTAAGATATAAAAAACAAATGCCTAATAAACAGCAAGAACAAGTTAATTTGAGATTTTTATCTCTAAAACCATTGAAATCTAAAAAGAGGAATAAGTATCTAGTTGGGAACAGTCTTACCCTCCATTGCAAAGTAAGTGAATTTTTGGTCCGATTGGCTATCCTTGGTGGATTAGGTATGTCAGGTTCACAGCTCAAGGTGGTAAAGCTTTCAGCTTCTGAAGGGGTTCCCTTTATAGTATTAGATTCTGCTTGGACTCTGTGGAGATAAAACAGAATTACCTGGCAAAAATCACTGGATCCTAGCTTTAGGTACCTGCAAGTTAGTAAGATGTTACTTGATATGTTTTGTCAAGAAATGCTAAGAGTGAAGCTTGTAAAAACAGAACAGTGGCTTGCTTCCATGTTGCATTAACAAATGAAAGATAGAAATACACTTTAAATTATGGTATATATCTGTGTGTATGCAGTATGTATCTCTCTTACACTCAAGTGTCCTGAAACAATATCCTTGACTAGGGGTATACACTGAAAATGTCTATTCGGTTTGATTATATTTAATTAAAAAATGGTAATATGAAGATTAGTTAATAAAGTGTATTATATATTTGAAAGTTCTAAGAGCATAGGCCAAAAATTTAATCACCAAAAAAGTTTTTCTTTAATCATGTATGAATATTACTAGACTTATTATGTTGACCTTGTGCAATATACATAAATATTGAATCACTATGTTGTACAACTGAAATTAATGTCTGTTAAAGTATTTGGACATGAGAACATAATCCACAAAATATATGTAATGGTTTAAAAGCTAGTTAGAAAAATAGTAGGTTGGACAATACTTTGGGCCTACCAATATAATATACAAATGAAGACTTAGTAAGTGGCCAGGTGGTGGCGTACCTGGTTAAGCGTACACATTACAGTGTGCAAGGACCAGGGTCCCCACCTGCAGGGGAAAGGCTTCAAGAGTGGTGAAGAAGGGTTGCAGGTGTCTCTCCGTGTCTCTATCTTAAAAAAAAAAAAAAAGTGGTCCGGGAGGTGGCGCAGTGGATAAAGCACTGGATTCTCAACCATGAAGTCCTGAGTTCTATCCCCGGCAGCACATGTACCAGGGTGATGTCTGGTTCTTTCTCTCTTTCTCTCTGCCTGTCTTTCTCATGAATAAATACATTCTTTTTTTTTTTTTTCAAAAGAAAAAAAAGACTTAGTTGTTTAATTGTAAGAATCCAAACTATACAAAGCTTTTACAAATTGTATTATACTGAGTCTTAAGTGAAGAGACTCAAGAGTCTATATAGTTTCAGTAAATTGTGACAGAAGAATGGTACAGAGCAACAGTCTCTAAGATCCTCAACAAATATTGTTACAGTCTAAGAGATTCAATATCCCAGACTCTTCTAAAATAGAATGGAGTAAAAATACATCATTATAAACCAAACATCACTTGATTGTTTTATCAGTATTAATTTCTATCTCTTCGTCATACCAACAAGGCAATTAGTCTTTCCATAGTTTTAAAATCTTGAGTTAAAACATTTTTGTTGCTAATGCAGGGACTTCACTTCTCCAAGCTGACTTGTTTCTGATAGAGACAAAGTGGGAGAGGGAAAGACAGCACAGCAGCACTATCCAGGTGAGCCACCTTGTAGGACTAAGCTATTTTTGTTCTCTTAGGAAAGTATTAAAAATTACACTAAAAGAAAAAAAAAAATCCACAAGGTCTATGTTATAAAATACAAAATTAATACTTAAAATTATATTCTAGAGCTCTAAGAAATATTAAAAGCAAATATCTATGCTATATAATAGATATGCAACATATTAAGAGTTCCTTACTTTGCATAGTAATCCGTAGCTGGTTTGAGATCATTTAAAGTGATGCTTGTTTCTTCTCCACTGGGGAGTAAGGGGGAGAAAGAGTAACATTTAATTGTCTGATAAAGGATTTCAGAATATACAATATATTCATTATAGTTTGTAGTATTTCATGAAACTATTATACTACTTACTTTAAGACTAGTCAAATTCAGATTCTATTAATATGGAATTTGTGTAACTAGTTTATGTGTTAAACTGAAGTATATACTCACGTATCACTTTAAATAAAAACCTGCACTACAAAAATGAGTGGGGGGGTAGGAGGGATGCTAAACAAGTTTCATAAATAGGATTCTTTATTTTTTGAGTGGCCAGGAAAGATATTATCTTACTAAAGAATCAGATTCAACTAGTTAAAAATTCATTAATTTTTAAGAAGAGTTAATCAGATAAAATATATGATTGCAAAGCATTTCTCATTACCACAATTATATCTGCAAAAACAATAGCATACACCTTTTAAAAATAACTACTTGATACAACTGTTATTACTCCTACCTACCAAAGCCATTACAAGTTGTAATAAAACTTGTCTTTTGGATGTAGCTATACCGGGAAGCTGAAGCAACATCCTCAGAAAGTGGTATTAACTGGTGCAGGGTAAAAGAGCTGACTAATGTTCCTTTTGTGCTCACCGGTCAGGTATAAATGGAGATTAATTTCTTCCTTGGTAGTATGCATTCATATGTAAGTAGAAACATCCACTGACAGAAAAATCTTTATGTTAAAGGAGATTAGACATTTTTACAGTCATATGCTACTAGATACTCACTGGACTAGTCTCACTTTCCTTTCTCCCCTGTATTAGTTATGTTTTGAAAAAATACTCAAAAGACTCTGGGGTGGGTGGGTAGGGAGAATACAGATCCAAGAAGGATGACAGAGGACCTAGTGGGGGTTGTATTGTTATATGGGAAACTGGGGAATGTTATGCATGTACAAACTATTGTATTTACTGTTAAATGTAAAACATTAATTCCCCAATTAAAAAAAAGAAAAAAATACTCAAGATGTATCCATTATTATATTATGATATTTCAAATGATTACCCACATTACAGTTTCTCTAGTGCTTAAATTACAATAATGTACATTTCTTTTTCATTAGTATAAGCTACTTCTACAAGAATAAGAAGGAAAAGGTTATTTTACAAATGTTATTAATAAGTTGATTTTAATCACTGACTCAAAAGGCATTTTGGTGTGTTTCCTTGGTTTCCAAACCAAGGAAAAAAGAACTCTTGACATACTTTAAAAATATGATTACAATATACAAATGAGGAACAATGGTTCTAATTTGTTTTCAAAAGGACATGAGCTTACAAATAAAAGAATTAAACTCAACTCCATAATGCAGTAGTATCACATTTAAAAAAATATGTATTTACGGTCTTGAGTTCTACATATAATTTACAGTATGTTATTAATGAAGTTGGGAGGTGGTGACCAGCTAAGTACTACTGTTTTAAGCAAGAACATGTGAATAGTGAAACAGGGAGTTTCTCTATTACGGAGTCTGTTAAAGAACAAATCTAAATGTACCAATGAAAGTGATTCCAAGGGGATGTAGATGGAAAAACATGGCAGTCAGCATACAGATATCTATGTTGACATCACTATTGCTGCTCAACTTACAGATTCAAAAATAAAAGCACAAAGAAGGAAAAACAGAACACAACCAGTAATACACTCTTTGTGATAAACTATTAACTTAAAAGAATGGGACAGAAAGAAACATATCATGGGGCCAGGTGGTGGCACACCTGGTTAAACACACACATTACAGTGCACAAGGACCCAGGTTCAAGCACCTGGTCCCCACCTGCAGGGGAAGAGTTTCATGAGTAGTGAAATAGGGTTGTAGGTTTCTCTGTCTCTTCCTCTTTCTCCCCATCTCTATCCAATGATAAATAAAAATATTTTAAAAAAGAAAATCTCATACAAAAGAAACATACCAAATACCTACACATAAACACTTTTATATTTCCCATCTTTTCCAGTACTTGAGATTAGGATTTCATAACTGTATGGCTCTGGTACTGTAGTCTCATCTGTCTCGCCATTAATGAAGCTGGGAGGTGGTGACCAGCTAAGTGCTACTGTCCTTGCCTGGATGTCTGAGGCCTGCAAAAACAAGATTTAAAAGTTCTTTGAAATAACTATAACATGCACAATGAACAGCAGAAAATTAAGTGAGTCTTTGGGGTTAAATAAAAGGTATTTCTATCTACTCATGTAACTAACTGGTTCACAAACAGAAACCTGGCCATTGTGAGGTGGGATAAAATTTGCTCTGACACTCTTAATCATGGCTTCTTTTCAGTCACTACCAGCCCATCCCATCACCTGGGGCCCAAGTCATGGTATAATAGGATTTCCCTATAGATGGCCCTAAACCTCTCCCAGAACCTTCTCTCCACCATCACTGGTCACTTCCATCATAAGCCCTTTCAAGGGCCTTTTCAGTACCCTACCCTCCCTATAAAGTAGCAATGGTAGCCTTCCTTTTTTAAGGAAGGCTAGGTCAACCTACTCTGCCATTTGAGGAAGACTGGTCCTGAAATGAGGGCAGTCTACAATGTTCCCTGCTGTGACCATGGACTTCGAGCTCAGATTGACATGGACTCAGAGGTTACACAGGCTTCTGTGTTAAATTTGAGTATACATGGGCCTGATGTGGTGTTGGTATGCTTCTAAATTCTGCTTATAAGACCTTTTGTTTTGATCATCACATTAGGTTCACTTGTATTACTTAAGATGTGGTCTATTTACATAATCACTGTTTTACCTGGTTCCTGCCCTGCCTGCAGGGTATTGGTTTTATCTCCACTGCTTAGATGGAAGCTTTCTATGTTCTGTTTGCACTCTTTTTTTGCTCCGCCCCCTCTCCTAGTCATTTCCTTTCCCTTGCCACTTCCGGTGAAGAGATGCATAAAAGGCGATGTATCTGATTAATAAACGAGATACTGCTTCCCAGCTCAGCCATGAGTCCCTGGTCGTCTCTCTACCACCTGTGAAGCTATTTACCACCAGCCCAGCAATGTGGTAAATAGTTAACTGTATTTATATGTTTTCCTCAAGTTTGGGAGCTATTCTCTGCCCTAATGTAGCTTTCTAGCCCTATTGTCAACTATGACTACATCTTCCCAGACAAACAACAACAAAACCCAAGCCAAACCAAACCAAAACAAACAAACAAACAAAACTAAAGTCATGGGCCCGCAAGGAACATACCTAAAATAGAATTCTTAGCTTCTTACCACCCTAAAATTCCTATTCTTACCTGTTCTATTCCTACTTTCTGGAATATTCCAGAATATTCTGTTCTATTCCTACTTTTCTGGTTTCCTATTTATTAAATATTTTGTCCTGCTTCATAATTTAGTGCCTTTCCGCCACAAAGTTCCAGATGCTACTATGATTCCCTTCTAAACTCCCTGGGCAGACGACCTCACCAATGCTTACTCAGAGCCCTACCCCACTGGAGAAAGAAACAGGCTGGGGTATGGATCAACCTGCCAATACCCATGTCCATTGGAGAAGTAGTTACAGAAGCCAGACCTACTACCTTTTAAATTCCCAAAATAATTTTGGTTTATACTCCCAGAGGGGGAGAAATATTAGAGGTAGATGATTAAAGGGCTCTGAAAACCAATTCCATCAGGATCCAGAGAGAGGAGATAAAAAAAAAAAAGGAAAAACATTTGGAAGTAGTAATAGGTGTATGTGTGACTTAGCAAGCAGGACCATAGGAAAGAAATAAAAAAGACAGTTACAGAAATAATAGTCAAACTTTATCTGTGACCTTGGGAGAATCATTGCAATTTCCAGTGGAGAGGATGGGGACACAGAACTCTGGTGGGTGGGAATGGTATGGAATTGTAATTTTGTAAATCACTGAAAAAAAAAATTGCTCTGAAAGGACAGATAGGTTAAACACAAGTTCAAAGACCATTTTGGGCCATTCAGAACTAAAGACTGGGGAAAAATTAACTTGTAATAAATTTAAAAAGGTTCAAAGATAAAAATGTATTAAACAGGAAAATATTATGCAGAATTAAGAAATGCAAATTAAAACAACATATCACATTTCACCTACCTGACTGAGGAAGATTAAAAAGCTATAAATATGCAGTATGTGAGGGTATGGAGAGAGGGGCGCTCTTAAGTGTGAACTGAAGTGCATGCTGATACAAACGCAATACACAACTATGATAAAAATTTAAATGTGTTTACCTTTTGATTCAAGAAGTCTAATTCCAGAAACTTTTGTTTCACAATATCCTATAAACTTTCACAAGGGCATAAGCATACACAACAGTGAATACTCACTTCAGCCCTACATGGCAAGAAACTAAATATTTGTATGAGCTGTTACTATACAGGTGTTAATAAGAATAAGGTGAACATCAATGCCAATGGCTAGTTCCCATTATTACAATTCTCTACAATATTATATCTCTGCCCTAGCCTTCACTGATATATATTTACAGCATGATGCTACTCTACAAAATTAGGCTGTGGAATAGAACCAAGACTGTCCTTTGCTATCTCCAGCTAGTAGCACAGCATCTAATATGTATAAATGGTCAAATATTATGGAATGTTTATGTAGGTAGTAAAGTTAATTTGGTGCTGTAATCAAAGTAGAACATGCAAAAACATGTCTTAAGTAATATAACAACTGATTCATACTTCATGGCTCACAAGTAATTTAATAAAAATTACTACCCAAACCATAAACATTACTTTGTTTTATGACATAGTGCTTATTATTTTACTAAATTGTCTTCCTTATACTATTAAATAAGAAATTCTATTAAGACGACAAATTCTTTGCCTAGTAAATCCAGTAACATACATTTGCTTATCTTGGAAAGGTCTTTTGTATATACAATATACTGCTTGCTATATATTTGTATGTCTATTTATTTTTAATATTCTCCCCCACCCCTTTATTTGGTTAAACAGAGAGAGAAACTGAGAAGAAATGGGTCAATAGAGAAGAAACCTGAAGGTGGTCCGGGAGGTGGGGCAGTGGATAAAGCATTGTACTCTCAACCATGAAGTCCTGAGTTCAATCCCTATTAGCACATGTACCAGAGTGATGTCTGGTTCTTTATCTTTCCCCTATCTTTCTCATGAATAAATAAATCCTTAAAAGAGAGAGAGGGAGAAGATAGCTGAAGAACCTGCTTTACTGATTAAGAAGCTCCCCCTCTGCAGGTGGGGAGTGGGGCTTGAATCCGAGTCCTTGAACATGTGTGATTAACCAGGTGTGCTACCTATCACCTGGCCCTGGCAGTACACTTTATATATACAAAACACTGCCTGAATTTCAATTCCAGCTTCAATAACTCTATTACATTTTATAATTAAACCTGCACTTGCTTCATCTGTAAAACAGGATAAAAATTACATGAAGTATTGTTTTTCTCTCTCCAGGTCCTGATGGAATTAAGAGTTCAGAGCTCTCTGGTCGTCTTTCCCTAACACTTACCCCTCTGTGAGTATGGAACAAAATTCTTTATAGAGTGAATTTGCCAATTAATACTTTTGACAGACGTGATATATATAAATGAACGGACATAGTTCTAAAAGGAGCCCAAACTATTATGCATGATTATATTGAAGGTGCGAGTAAAAGGAGGTTTATTTCTACTCTATGTATATTGCTTTCTCTCTCTCTACCATTAGAGATCACATTTATGGCATTTCTCTTAGCTTGCTTTAAAAATGAAATCATAGTTTTTATTTAAAAAAAAAAGCAGAGAAAGATTGGGGTTAGAGAAATATTCACTTGAAAGAGCCAAGTCTTACCATGCACACCACAGTTCCAAGCCCCAGAACCACATAGGAGGTGCTATGGTATCTTTCTCTTTTCTCCTATCTGACTAATAAAGGTGGCCCTGAGTACGTGTACATGTGTGTATACACACACACAGACACACACACACTCACTCACGCTTCCTCAGCCAACTACTATGATAGACTGGTTTTTTTCCTTCTGGTAAAGTTTTCATAAGCTTACTGTCCAAATACTGCATTTTTTTTCTTTACAAAAGGAAATGCTTCTTACATTGTTACATATTTTGTCTTCAAAATTATATTTTTAAATGGCTATATCATTGTCTCATTAGGTTATGTAAAGACACCCCACTTATCATTTAGCTGTTTATTATTAATGCTGCAATAAACATTTTATTTGCACAGCTTGCTACTGAGAAATGGAACTTTAAAGAAAAGTTTGAAAAATTTACTATTTCTTTTGATTAATGAAGAACCCTGAGGCATTAAGGCCTATTCAAATGTTTTTTTTTTTTTTTTTTTAAATCAATTTAAGGATGGGGAAACAACATAATAGCTATGCAAATGACTTTCATGCCTGAGGCTTTGGGCTCCCAGTTTCAAGCCTAGCACCACCATAAGCCAGAGCTGACAGGATCTCTAGTAAAGAAGAAAATTCAGGCACCAAAGTAAAAGACTCTGGGGTGGGTGGGTGAAATACAGGTCCAAAAAGGATGACAGAGGACTTAGTGGGGGTTGTATTATTATATGGAAAACTGGGAAATGTTATGCATGTACAACTATTGTATTTACTGTCAAATGTAAAACATTAATTCCCCAATAAAGAAATTAAAAAAAAAAAAAAAAAAAGGAAAATTCAGGCGGAGGATAGATAGCATAATGGTTATACAAAGAGGCTCTCAAGCCTGAGGCTCCCAAGCCTCAGGTTCAATTACCCACACCACCATAAGCAGAGCTGAACAGTGCTAGGTGAAAAAAAAAAAGAAAATTCAGTTTAAGTATATAGATCTTTCATCTTACATGATGTAAATATTTTCCCCTATTAGCATACTAACCTTTACTTGTCACTTGAAAATATGCAGAAAATTTTATGTAGCCAGCTCTGCTGTCATATCTTTTCCTGATTTTTTTCTGTCATATCTACACTTACAAAGGGGTTAAAAATATCAACTTTTTCTTGAACCTAGCATTAGATATATTTGACATAGAAATGATGGACTTTTAAAAAATACTTAAATTGTATCCACACAATAGATCTCTGCCTGTTCCTATGACATGTAGAGTCACTTAACATATATTGAATTCTTGGATTCAACTTTGCTTCACTGATCAGAATGTCTTTCCTTATGTCAGGTCTGTATCAATGCATTACTGAACTCACATTCCTTTTAGATAGTTGAATTTTAAGTGAGACCTCAAAAAAAAGATACCGAAAATCCTTTATGTGTATACTAAATACAGAAATGTCAAGATACATGAGATACTTACCACAGGTTTGACAATGTTGGAAAGAAGTGCTTCAAGAGCTTTAGTTTCTTCATCTTTTTCTGGGGAAAAATTAAAAAGGTACAATATTATAAAAATGAACTTAAATACAGTTACCTCCTTTCTTCCACAATATGCCTCCTGAAAATGGGTGGTGTTTGAGATTTTAATTTTCTAGTTTACTTAGTCTTCGGGGTGCATTGGATCAACCTTCCTGTGGTGCATCCCGTGAGTACCCATTCATTGGGGAAACTGACGATCCTTCCTAGCCGACTGAATCCACATGGATCCCAGTCACTTTCAAAGCCAGCAACAAGCAGACGCTGTTGACTGGCTACGGAAGAAGGGAAAACGCTAGAAGAAGAACTTAGTCTTCAGTTTCTATTAACATTTAAACTATGATTACTAATTATACTACCCTATATATATATCTGAACCTGTCAGTTTTTCTTACAAAAAGTACATTTTTACTTATAGTTTTTTTTTTCTGTTTCTGAAAAATTCCCATTTGCCCATATCATACCTCTTAATGACAAGTTAACTGAGTGTTTTTAAGACATACTTTAATTGTGGTTCCCCAAATAGTACTACTGGCTGGACCATAGTTATAGCTACAACTGATGCACTTGAAACCTTCTAGTTTAATTCTCCTACAACATCAGTACTGAGTGACCTGGGAAGTAATGTAGTGTGTATAGTACTAGACTTACAAGCATGACTTCAAACCTCAGCATTACACATGCCAGAATAGTGCCCTGGTTCTATCATTAAATAAATACATTGTTATTACTTTAAGCCATGAGTATATTAAAACATTAAATTCTGCTGGCGGTGAATGGAAATTTTAAAGAGTAGGAAGTGTTATTCATATAGTAGAGATAGGTTAGGGAAAGGGCCCAAAGTAAACAAGAGAATTTTAAAAGAATTTCTGAAGAAGGAATGAATACTCTATCCTAATACAGACTACTTAGGTTGGTGAATGGCTTAACTAATTGCTATCAATGTTATATACATAACGAAACTGGGGGAAAGACCTAGATGTCAGACCAGAAACAATCAAATACTTAGAGGAAAACATTGGTAAAACACTTTCCCACATACACCTCAAGGACATCTTTGATGAATCAAACCCAACTGCAAGGAAGACTAAAGCAGAAACAAACCAATGGGACTACATCAAATTGAAAAGCTTCTGCACAGCCAAAGAAACTATTAAACAAACAGAGAGACCCCTCACAGAATGGGAGAAGATCTTCACATGCCAGACATGAGACAATAAACTAATCACAAAAATATATAAAGAGCTCAGCAAACTTAGCACCAAAAAAGCAAATGACCCCATCCAAAAATGGGCAGAGGATATGAACAAAACATTCACCTCAGAGGAGATCCAAAAGGCTAACAAACATGAAAAACTGCTCTAGGTCACTGATGTCAGAGAAATGCAAATTAAGACAACACTAAGATACCACCTCACTCCTGTAAGAATGGCATACATCAAAAAGGACAGCAGCAACAAATGCTGGAGAGGATGTGGGGACAGAGGAACCCTTTTACATTGCTGATGGGAATGTAAATTGGTATAGCCTCTGTGGAGAGCAGTCTGGAAAATTCTCAGAAGGCTAGACATGGACCTTCCATATGATCCAGTAATTCCTCTCCTGGGGTTATACCCCAAGGACTCCATAACACCCAACCAAAAAGAGGTGTGTACTCCTATGTTCATAGCAGCACAATTCATAATAGCTAAAACCTGGAAGCAACCCAGGTGCCCAACAACAGATGAGTGGCTGAGAAAGCTGTGGTATATATACACAATGGAATACTATGCAGCTATCAAAAACAATGAACCCACCTTCTCTGACCCATCTTGGACAGAGCTAGAAGGAATTATGTTAAGTGAACTAAGTCAGAAAGATAAAGATGAGTATGGGATGATCCCACTCATTAACAGAAGTTGAGTAAGAAGATCTGAAAGGGAAACTAAAAGCAGGACCTGATCAAATTGTAAGTAGGGCACCAAAGTAAAAACCCTGTGGTGAGGGGTAGACATGCAGCTTCCTGGGCCAGTGGGGGGTGGGAGTGGGTGGGAGGGATGGGTCACAGTCTTTTGGTGGTGAGAATGGTGTTTATGTACACTCCTAGCAAAATGTAGACATAAATCAGTAGTTAATTAATATGAGAGGGGGAAAAATCAGTTGTATGTCTCAAAGTTTCTCAAAACACAAACTGAATCTTTTTAATACATAGGCTGTGTATTTGATATGCGGACTCTCTCAAAAGCCTAGACCAAGTAGATTAGAAGCATCCAATAGCACAGCTATATACAAGATACTGGATACTGTACAGCAAACCATAACAAAAGGACTTTTCAAAGTTAACCCAATTACCAAATAATGTGATAACATTAACTATCCATTGTCTTTCTGAACCCTAAGACAGCAGGAACCTCACATCTTCACTATAGAGCCCCTACTTCCCCCAGTCCTGGAACCCTTGGACAGAGCCCACTTTCCCGTATGCGTCTCCCAATCCAAACCAAATAATATTGCATCCGCCGATCACAACCTAACCAATGCAACGATTGCCACCTCAACATGCTTCACCTCAGACTGTGTCCAGAGACTTCACGTGTGGAATGACAACCCTTCAGCTTCATTACTCGGGTGAGACCTTTCCTTTTATAGTACACTCTAATTTCATCTCAGGTGGTTCACTTTCTAACAAAGTCCCAAAACCTAGATATACACCAGTTTCTGAGAGAGAGAGCTTATGTTCACACGTATCCATAAACTACTGCAAAATATATACCTGAAAGCAGAAGTACATTAGAGTTTGCAGTGAGTACCTCTCTAACACTTCCTCTCCACTATTCTAAGCTTGGGATCCATGACTGCTCAACAAATTGTTTGGCTTCATATGTTAACTCTCTTTTCAATCACCAGGTTCCAGATGCCACCAGGATGCTGGCCAGGCTTCCCTGGACTAAAGAACCCACCAATGTGTCCTGGAGCTCCACTTCCCCAGAGACACACCTTACTAGGGAAAGAGAGAGGCAGACTGGGAGTATGGATCGACCAGTCAACGCCCATGTTCAGCGGGGAAGCAATTATAGAAGCCAGACCTTCTACCTTCTGCAACCCTCAATGACCCTGGGTCCATGCTCCCAGAGGGATAGAGAATGGGAAAGCTATCAGGGGAGGGGGTGGGTTATGGAGATTGGGTGGTGGGAATTGTGTGGAGTTGTACCCCTCCTACCTTATGTTTTTGTTCATTAATCCTTTCTTAAATAAAAAATTAAAAAAAAAAAAAAGAAACTTGGGGAAAAACTTTGGATAAAAACCATCTTAAACTTATGACGAGGCAGAGAATTAACTTGATTGAAATTTGATTTTTTCTAACAGAAATTTCTTTTAGTTTCTAACAGAAATTTCTTTTAGTTCTTTGATTAGTAAAATTCAAGCATAGGTGAAATTACAAAATGAGTTTTCCCAAAATGTAAAAGGTGTATTTGTAAAAATTTAAGTTCTAAAATTTTCCCTCAGGTAGACAGTATAACAGTAAAAAAATGTCTCAATAAAAATAATTTATAGTTTCAACAGTTACCTTCAATTTCTGTACTAATTTGTGTGCCACCTTTCCCTTTCCCTGACTTGTTTTTTGCTGAGCCTGTGTTCATGCTGCTAGCATTTTGTCCTTTTAATAGTCCATCGTGTTCATTTATGGGAGAAGGACATTTTTGGGGTGATGATGGTGGACTGTTCATTTTATCTTTCTGTGTTCCTTGGCGATCCTTTAATTTCTTTTGTAAGCGTTCGTATGTTTTACTCGATCGTTCATCTCTAAAGTTGGACCTTCCATGTGTAGAGTGAGTATCTATGAAAGAAAATTAAAAATAAACATTTAAAAGTACTAAATGTGGTCACTTTCTCTAGGAACATTATGGCAAGAGATGAAACAATTAATATAAGAAATTAATTAATACATATGTCTTTATATAACACTATGAAATATTTCAAAGAATGCAAAATAAGACTTTGTCACCACTGACAGAATCAAGCTTTGTGACTAAACTGTACTTATATATGCATATCTGTAGCTGTATTTATTTATTTTATTTTTTAAAACAGAGCACTGCTCAGCTCTGGCTTGTGGTAGTGTGGGGGATTGAACCTGTGACTTTGGAGCCGCAGGCATGAGAGTCTTTTTGCATAACCATTATGCTATCAATCCCTTCCCTGTAGCTGTATTTGATATATACTTAGAACCATTTATTTCCTTCATCTTTTCCTAATTATTAGTCTACATGGAAACAATTTGGTAGAATGCTGTGATCATTGTTGGCTGGATATATCACACAATATAATAACTGTTTACCTTTATTTTAAAATTTAAAATCCGAATGAAAAAAAATGCAAGTAAATCTGATTAGATTTTCATTTTTTAAAATACCACAGCACTGCTCACCTCTGGCTTATGGTGATATGGGGGATTGAACCTGGGGAATTTGTAGGCTCAGGCTTGAGACTGCGTAACTATTAGGCTATCTCTTCATCCTCTGCTTAGATTTTTAGAACTAAAAGTCTTAAAATTTTTAATGAGTGCTTTAATAAAATCAGGATAATCTTGAAATGAGTGTTGAAAAGTTATCTATAACAGAATAAAAACCCAGAGAAATTTGGATATGAATTTGAAGCTCTATCTCACATATCCAAAATTAAACTCACAATGAGACAAAGACAATTGTAGGAGGCCAAAACAATAAAACTCACAGAAGGAAACATAGCTGTAAATCTGCATAGCCTTGAATTATAAAATTCTTAGATGTGATAACAAAAGCATAGTCAAAGACAAAATACATTGAATTCATCAACAGAACTATAACATTCCAGCAAAGAATAGCCAATTATGTAAGACAGGAATACTTTTAGATTTCTTACCCACATCTCCATATACTTGTGAAGACTGATACTGTGGCATATATTGTGTTGCCATGTCTCCAGCTCCAGTCACTGGTGAGTACATATGGCGTGGTGGAGGGGGTATCATGGTTGGGACAGGAATGAATCCAGGCAGTGGAGGGTGTGGAGAACGGTGTATGACAGTGTGACCACCAGGATGAAACTCGGGTGCCTGAGGAACCACAACTACTCTCCGAACGCCATTGTCTTCAATAACCTACAAGAAAAATACTAGATTTGAACACTTTGTTGGTGGTAACAACTCCTCTGAAGCATATTAAAATAAGAAATTTCATAGCATTATAAATTAGGATTAAAATTTTTTAATATTTATTTTCCCTTTTGTTGCCCTTGCTGTAAATTAGGAAATTTTATTTTTCCTCCAGAGTTATCACTGAAGTTCAGTGCAAGCACTATGAATCTATTGCTCCTGGGGGCCTTTTTTTTTTTTTTTTTTTAACATATTACTGGATAGAAAAGAGAGAAATTAAAGAGAGATAGGGAAGAGAAAGAGACACTTGCAGACCTGCTTTACCACTTGTGAAGTGACCCCATGCAGGTGGGGAGCCAGGAGCTTGAACTGGGATCTTTGCACAGGTCCTTGTGCTTCGTACTATGTGCTCTTTAACCCAGTGTGCTACCACTTAGCCCTCAGAAATTTTACATAATCAACATGAAAAGATTTTATATTAGTGGTTGGAGAAATAGTTGAACTAGAAGGTCACTGTATGTTTATGCCTGAGGTTCCTAGTTCCCTGGTACTACATGCACTTAAGTGGTATGCTGTCTTGTCTCTCCAGTTCTGTCTTGTGTGACACTGTCTCACATGTAACAAAGTGTATACAGAGAGCTACAGTATTAGGTATTTATCCCATGTACCATGCAAATTTAGTGATTTAGTGAATAAAAATGAGAGTACTGAACCCTGACCACCAGGGAGTGGCAAGGAATAAAAATGAAAGAATAGTTAAGTGATATTCTGGTCTGATCATAGGATAAATAATTTACTTTCCTCATATTGTAGGTGAGGGCAGGGGAAGATGACAAGTTATGGAAAAACAAAAATTGTGAACTAGAAACGTGAAGCAAACACACAAACCTGAATCCAGAAACCTAAGCTCATCACATAATGAATTTTAAGTATAAAATCGTTAGGAAGGTGTATGATCAGGGCAATTTTAATGGTTCATTTCAAGGGAGACAATAACATATCATCTCCAAGTTAAGAAATATGTAAAAAAAAAAAAAGAGAGAGAAATATGTCTGTAGTTTTGAGTCTTATAAACACTGCTTGCTGGGGCAATGTGGCAGTGCACCTGGTTGAGCACATACATTACAGTGTGCAAGGACTCAGGTTCAAGCCCCTGGTCCTCACCTGCAGGGGGAAAGCTTCATGAGTGGTGAAGCAGTACTGCAGGTCTCTCTCTCTCTCTCTTCTTCTTCTTCTTCTTCTCTATCTCCCCATCCCTCTCAATTTGTCTCTATCCAAAAATAAATAAATAAATAGATTTAAAAAAACATTGCTTGCTGCCTGTACTAGGATTTTATCATTTCTGGTGGTCACTTTCCTTTTGATAGAGGGTGAGAGTTAAACAGAGATATGGGGAAAAACAGAAGGGAAGACACCTGCAGCACTCCTCCACCACTCATAGGGCTAGCTAGGGGCTTGAACCAGGCAGAGTCCTGTGTGCTTTACCAATCCTTCTGAGTTGCAGCTTTCTCCTACACCAAATTTGGAATCCTTTTAACTTGTCATGCTGGTATATTAAAAAACTCATTCCCAGCGACCTATTTCTTTATCATGTAATTTTTATTTTTATTTTATTTTGTTTTAATATTTATTTTTATTTATTTATTCCCTTTTGTTGCCCTTGTTGTTTTATTGTTGTAGTTATTATTATTGTCATTGTTGTTGGATAAGACAGAGAGAAATGGAGAAGGGAGGGGGAAGAAAGAGAGAGGGAGAGAAAGATAGACACCTGCAGACCTGTTTCACCACTTGTGAAGTGACACCCCCTGCAGGTGGGGAGCCAGGGCTTGAACCAGGATCCTTACGCGGGTCCTTGTGCTTAGTGCCACCTGCGCTTAACCCGCTGCGCTACAGCCCGACTCCCTCATGTAATTTTTAATGTTACCTTTCCTTTTGATTCTTCTTAGTTTATAAAACGCAAATCCTATCTATGCTTCAAAGATAAACTCTAGCTTTACTTCTTCTACTCATTAAAAAAAAAGACTGAAGGGGGCTGTGCCGTAGCGCAGTGGGTTAAGCGCACATGGCACAAAGCCAAGGACTGGCTAAAGGATCCCGGTTCGAGCCCTGGACTCCCCACCAGCAGGGGGGTCGCTTCATGGACAGTGAAGCAGGTCTGCAGGTGTCTATCTTTCTCTCCTCTCTCTGTCCTATTCAACAACAATGGCAACGAAGACAGTAATAAGGGCAACAAAATGGGAAAAATGGCCTCCAGGAGCAGTGGATTCTAAGTGCAGGCACTGAGCCCCAGCAATAACCCTGGAGGAAAAAAAAAAAAAAAAAAGACTGAACAATGAAAATGTTCAGTTTTCCTTCTAAGTCCCAAAACAGTATATTAGCATATCTCGGATAACCCCCAAAAGTTCTCCAATTAAAGAAAAATTTACATAAAAAGTTTTATGAATGGTGTAACCAGAAATAAATGTTTTCTATTAGAACGCTTTAGTTCTTTTCTTCCTTTTAGTGACTCCAAACAAATGGTGTTCTGTGATTTCCTCTATTTCTACATTCCTTTGTTTCTCCTTCTACCTTTACAATCTACTGCTGTGGTCTTATCCTGAAACCAGAGCTATGCCAACATTACCTATTAAACTATAATATAGGAAATTTCTGATCATTCATTCAACAGGTACTTATTCTGCATAACTAAATTTACAGATAGATATATACAACTATATCACAAATGACAACTTTCCTATTCATTCTCCTATACACCTCAAGTTCCCCCTACCTTCCCAGACCCATCTTTTGAGTTTTTCTTTTTGAGAGAGAAGACTGATATCAGGCTAGTTTGTAGAAACTATGAAAAATATAGAGCACACTGTTGCCTGATATAAAGGCAAAGTGGAAACACAAAACAAAACCCACCAAAACACAAGAAAGCCCAATTCAAAGGAGTAATTTGAAACTTTTCCTGCAGTTGACAGAAGTCTTTTCCCTGCATTAAGAGATTCACAATTCCCTCCCTGTTGTCACCCTTTCATCACCATAACAACCCACATTCCATAATGAGAGCCACAAGAAAGGCAGAGAGGACTTTTGATGTTGTCTTTCAGGAGTCTCATTAAGGTAGTCTATAATCTTCACTAAAATATCAAGTATTACTCTGTGCTATAGATTCTTAGGGATCTAAGTTGGTATTATTTGCCAGTAAATTAAGTTTCTTCTACTGATATTTTTTTTACCTGTTGCTTCGAGTTTAATCTTTTTTATTTGTTTGCTTCCCTGTATATCTTAGTTAAGTTGGCAAATATTTCTTCCTCTATGTAGTATGTCAATCTCTCACAAAGTCCCTTATTTGTTAAATCACAATTATAAAAAGCTCATCATTTTCTTTAAATTTATGTATGTAATTAGAAAGAAGAATGAAGGGACATATATTAAATATTTATAGAGATATTTCTGGATTGTGATTTTTCTTTCTTTTTTTTAAAGATTTTTAATAATTTATTTATTAAAGAGAAACACAGGAGGAGAAAGAGCCAGGCATCACTCTGGTACATGTGCTGCCGGGGATCAAACTGAGGACCTCATGCTTGAGAGTCCAATGCTTTATCCACTATACCACCTCCCAGACCACGAATTGTGATTTTTCAATGCAATTTCCTCCCTATATTTCTGTATACTTTTTAAATATTTTATTTATACACGAAGAAATAGAAAGAACCAGACATCACTCTGGTACATGTGCTGCCAGGAATTGAATTCAGGACCTCATGCTTGAAAGTCCAATGTTTTATTCACTGAGCCACCTTCCAGACTGTCAAATGGCAGCTAATATGTAATTAAACAGTGGTACAAATAATTTTACCTAGGTCATCAAGGATGGGTAGAATCACAAAAGGCAAAAATGAAAAAATGAGTAACACTTCACAGATAACATTAAGAAGATCATGCAGAAAGACATATGAACAGAACACATACATGGTCATATTTGACTAAAAAATATGGATTATGTAACTAAATGTTATCAAGAAAAGGATGCATAGACACTCTAGGAGTGAGCTGTATATGTAGGACCTTATATGCCAAGAAATACAGGCTCAAAGAGTAGATAATTCTTACTCTTTCTGAGTGCAGAACTGAAATGACAAATTAATTCAAGGAAATTATTTTACAGGCTCTTGGTCTAAAGATATACAACTTCTACATGAGATCAGCCAGAAAGAGAAGGAAGAATATGGGATGATCCCACTCATAGGCAGAAGTTGAAAAATAACAACAGACAGAAAAACACAAAGCAGAACTTGGACTAGAGTTGGTGTACCAAAGTAAAAGACTTTGGGGTGTGTGTGGGAGAGTTCAGGTCCTGGAACATGATGGTGGAGGACCTAGTGGGGGTTTAATTGTTATGTGGTGTTGGTATGCTTTTAAAAACCCCTTCTGTTTCATTTGGTTTAAATCCCCCCTGCTTAACACTATTCTATTTACATAACCACTTCATTCTATTTACATAACCTCTCTTAACAAGCACCACCTTCCCTCTAGGGCATTGGTGGTTTAGTAGTAGAATTCTCACCTGCTCCACCCCCTCTCCTTGTCACACCCTGATCCTCTCCTTGTCACACTCTGATTTTCACCAGTCACTTTTCTCTCCACCCTCTCTATGTCACATCCTGTTTCCACCCTACTTGGCAAGTATATATAAAGACAGCATTGTGAGTTTTCGGGTACTTTAGTTAGTTTAGCTTAGCTCGGCTTAGATTGTGCTGCGTCCTGCATGAATAAAGAGATACTGCCTACAGCTCAACCATGAGTCCCTGGTCGTCTGTTACCCGCCTGTGAAGCCAGCCCGTCGAAAACAACATTGTGGAAAATTGAGAAATGTTATTCATGTAAAAACTATTGTATTTTACTGTTGACTTTGACTATAAACCATTAATCAATCCTCCAACAAATTAAAAAAAAAAGATATACAACTTCAACTTGGATGCTTATTTTGACAGTCACTCTACTTAGTCCCTGAATAAGACTCTTTTTTAAAAATTGGGATTAATGGTTTATAGTAAATACAGTTATTGACACATGTAAAATATCTCAGTTTACTGCAAAACTATCAACCCCAACCTAGGTCCTCCTCCAGAATCCTTTACTGTGGTACAATAAACACAGTCTATGTTCTGCTTTGTGTTTTCCCTTTCTGTTCTTATTTCTCAACTTCTGTCCATGAGGGAGATCACTGTATATCCATCCTTTTTCAGGCTTATCTCACTTATCAAGATTCCTTCAAGCTCCATCCAAGATGAGGTGAAGATGAATTTCTCATTCTTACTATCTGGGCAGTAGTCCACTATGTATATGATCTGGCCTTGCTGCTCTTTTGTTTAGTCTTTACCACCATTGTGCCTAGAGGGCTCAGCTGAGCCGCAGAGGTCTTTTTGCCATTTCCAGGCATGCTCTTACTAGAAGCTATCTGCATTGGCTATTTCTGTTTCCATATTTCTCTTTCACTAAAGAATGTATGGTTCACTCCTACCTGCCCTTCAAGACTTGATTCAAATGTCACCATTCCAAGAGGCCCACTTGACCACTCTATTGTAAAATGTGAAGAACTATATCCTCTCCCCACAACCAGTCCCTTTTCACTTTACCAATACATTGTGTAAAAATTATACTCACTGCTTCCTTCCCTTCATATGTATGTAAATTACATCAGAGCCAGAGGCCTTTGTCTCTTTTTATTCATTGATACATCTCAAGTATTTAGAAGAGTGCCTGAATAATATAAACACTCTATATATACTTGCTGAACACAGCTGAATAGTTATTATGAGAATTCGTAATTGTCTCAGGAAAGAGAAATTATTGACTAAACTGATAAATTCATTAAGGATATACATAATATGCCATGTGAACCCCAAAAGAGAGGCAACTGGAAAGGTCCAAGCAAAGCTGCTTCTAGAGGGTCACTACTGAGTGAAATGAAAAGTGTAGACATTTGTCATAAAAAGAAAAAAGTCATGGTTGGCTGAAAGAACAGGAAAGCACACCCGGGCATGGTGTACGTAGTCACACATTGCCATGTGTAAGGGCCTGGTCCCTACCTGCAGTGGGGATAAGTTTCATGAATGGCGAAGCAGTGCTGAAGTTTTCTTTCTCTCCCTATCACCCTTGTTCTCCCTTCCCTCTCAATTTCTCGGCCTCTACTAAAAAAGAGGGGGGGTGGGTAGGGGGAGGGGGAGAAAAAAGAAACGGCCATCGGGAGTGATAGATTCATTGCACAGGCACCAACCCCCATAGGTAACCCTGGTAAAAATAAACAAGAAAACCAAACCAGCAGACTAATTGCATTGAACATACCTTATTTTTATATCACTAGCACGCAATAAGCAGTTTTGCCTATGATACATATAAATACATGTTTTTTGAACTTCAGTAGAGAGAAAAGACTAGGTAAGAGCTTACTGCAAGTGGAGAACTGTCTGAGGAGTACCCAGTGAAGCAAAATTCAGTGTTAAGAAAATTGGAGGTAAAAATCATTTTAGTTGTAATGAATGTCAAGTGGTCAAAGAGAATAAAGCTGGAAAAAACGAGTAGGTTTGGGACATGATAGGGATCAGAATTCAATGGGTTAACATAGGCAGAACAGAGACTGAAGTAACAGAGTCTGTGTTAAAAGTACAGCAGGGGAACAGCTATTCTTCTGAAAATCTGGCAAAGCACTTACACATATATTACCTCATACTGTATCTTTATCTGTCTATAATTAATTAATTTTGGGAGGGGGAGGTAGGTTATTGTCAAAACTTTATCATTCTGGGCCAAATTTTTTCAGACAGAGACAGACAGACAGAAAACTGCTGGGGCCAGGTGGTGGTATACCTGATTGAGTGCACACACTACAGTGCAAAAGGATCCACATTTAAGACACCAGTTGCCACTTCATTAGTAGTGAAGCAGTGTTCCAGGTCTCTCTTTCTCCTTCAATATTTCCCCCCTTCCTTCTCAATTTCTGTCTCAATCCAAAAATAAATAAACAACCAAATAAATTATATATATGCCTTCAATGTGATGGGAGCCAGGCTCAAAATGGGTCACACATGAGGGTGCCCTATCATGGGAACTATTTTGCTGGCTCCATTTCATCCTTCAGTATAGACACTGCACTGTAAAGGAAGTTGATTTGTTTAAGGCTATTTAGCCAAGAAAGGTTTGAAATAAACATATGGGCTCAGCTAGTTTTTAAAATTCTCATACTAGTTCCATTCTCTCCACTTGTGTGGTCTTATTTTTCTGTCATTCCTACAGTTGGTGGTGGTGGTGGTGGTGGTGGTAAATCCATCAGGAATATCCCACCAGTATTCTAGATTAATAGAGAAAAAAAAGAGTGCTTGAAGAAAATTTCAAGTATAAATCAGTGCTAGGAAAGCAACTGATTATTTCCAAAAAAGAGTGCATGTAATAAAGAGTCTTAGTCACAAAGATACTGAAAACCTGCTGACTTTAAACTTTGAATTAAAGTTTAACTCAATTTGCCTATGCAAATGGGTTAACATTTATCATCAGAGTGTTCCCAATGATTTATAGGAAAGCTTTACAGGTATGTGGTGATATGGGTCCCCTTAGCCCTTACTTAGGGTTGCAGGTCAACAGGTCTAAATTCTATTCACCACAACCTACCATACAATTTTTATTGATGACTAAAAGCCACTCACTTTATGAATATGGCTGGAACACCATCTGGAGTTACTTCTAAGAACATGATTAATTAAAAATAAATTTTAATGAGAGCACACTTACAATTTAAGATACTATTTACATCATTCACATATTCAAGGAGAAAAAAAAAACCTAGAATTTTCCATTATATCAAAAAACAAGGCCATAAGTACTACCAATTAATATTTTACTCCTTTCAAAGTATATATGTACTAAAATACCCAAAATTGATTTACCAAAGACATGTTATATGAGGTACGCTTCAGTACTTAAACTAAAATTTAACTTTAAAATTCCGTTTAGTAGAGCATATTAAGACTATAGATATAAAAATGAAAATAGCACAAAAGCATACCTGTGGGGCATATCCAGGAGGCACATAAATAGGAGGCACAGAACCATTTGGGGACATCATTGGAACCTGAGCAGGGCCTGAATGGATCACAGAAATAATATATTAATTCAGATTGTGTATCAAACTAAAGTTGAAAACAACTTTGAATTTTATTCTGAAAAATAAACTAATAATAAAATTGGTGAAAAGAAATTCAGATGACTGAGCTGTTAAAATATATAATTTATCTTGTAAACTGTCTTCTTACTTTTCTCAAAGTTGTTTGTTGCTGGGAATAGTTATGCAGAGAAATTTTAAAACAGATTTTTCAGGCTTCCCTAGAATTTCTTTCAAAAGTGTGCTACACAGGCAGTTGGCGGTAGCCCAGCAGGTTAAGCGCATGTGGTGCAGAGTGCAAGGACCGGCATAAGGATCCTGGTTCCAGCCACTTCACAAGCGGTGAAGCAGGTCTGCAGGTGTCTATCTTTCTCTCCCCCTCTCTGCCTTCCCCTCCTCTCCATTTCTCTCTGTCCTATCCAATAACAATAATAATCACAACAATAAAACAAGGTCAACAAAGGGAACAAATAGATAAATATTTTTTAAAAGTATGCTATACTAAAGTTTTGAATCAATTTTACAAATATTCCAGGTGATATTTAGGATTGAGCCTAGAAACACTATGCCTAGAGGAAATCAAACTAAATTTTGCATATATAAAATCTACAAAAGAAAAGGCAAAAGAAAAAGAAAAGAAAAAATTGGAAAATATCAAGAAAAAGAAAATGTTAGAAACTTGGAACTTGCTTTGTTAGGGTTAAAAGCCTCTTGTTTAATGTCTACGTCAAGTCTGTTGGGATTAAGAACAAAGTTAAAGAAATGCTATAAATGTATATCACCTGGTACTGCACACGCATTACTATGTGTTAAGACTAGAATTAAATACTGATACCACCTGCAGGGGTGGAAATCTCACCAGTGGCATAGTGCTGCAAGTGTCTCTCCTCCCTCCCTCTCCTCAGAGAGAAGGGGTGGGGGGGAAGGAAAGTTATGATGTATTTTTCTATGCAAATGTATAATATATATGATGTAGTCACTGAAAATGTTGGCATCTTGCAGGCAACTCAGGCATCCAGCCTGAGGTAACTTATCCCTGATGGACGGACAGGACAGACAGACACGGGGACACACACATACACACACACAAAATCCTCTCAACAAAATACTCTTCCCAACCAAAACCAGGATATAATATATATGCAAATACACAAACTTGTTGGGATTATCTTCATATAGCTAATACTAACTTTGTGTGAGACCTTTTCTTTTTCCCTCATAATCATTCTATTATGTAAATATTATGTTATACCTGTTTTTCTGATGTGGAAATTGAGACACAGATAGATATCAAGCACGCCTCAACTGGTGGGACAAAACTAGGCAGTTTCATTTTTTTTTTTTTTTTTTTTGCTTCCAGAGTTACCGCTGGGGCTCAGTGCCTATACTACGAGTCCACTGCTCCTGGTGCTATCTTTTTTTCCATTGTTGTTGCTGCTGCTGTTGTTGGATAGGACAGAGAGAAATTGAAAGACGAGGGACAGACTGAGGGGGAGAGAAAGACACCTGTAGACCTGCTTCACCACTTTTGAAGTGACTCCCTTGCAGCTGAGGAGTTGAGGAGTCGGGGGCTTGAACCGGGATACTACACCAGTCCTTGCACTTCGTAATATGTGCGCTTAACCAGGTGTGCTACCACCCAGCCCCCAGTAGTTTTTTAAGCTGTTATCTCTACTAGATATGTACTTAACAATAAAGTACTATGCTTTATTAACAACTGATATAATTTGAGGCTTAAAAACAATACTCTTTCTAAAAAATTAAGGCCTTTATTATCTTTATATCCTTAGAAAGCAAAAGAACAGTTCTCCTGAACTGAAGCCAACTAAAACAAAACATGTGAGATCCTTTATACCTCTTAGGCAAGAAAGGCAGTTCAACTTTTAATTTCTGTATTATAGACTTAACAGAAAATGAAAGAGAAGTGGGAGACAGAGAAGGAGAGAGAGACACTGCAGCACTGTTTCACCACTTGTGAATGTTCCCAAAGGTGAAGACCAGGGGCTTGAACCTGGTTTCTTGTACATGGTAAGGTGTGCACTCAACTAGGTGCATCATGATCTGACCCCATGAAAATTATTTTAATCAAACACTAGTTTACAATCAGTTGACTTATATATAGTACAGTATGCTAGTTTTTGTATCCTGAGATTGGGTTGAGATAGTCACAGTATATGAAATTCAGCTAAAAACGAGAAAGAATTCACTGGAAATCTTATTTATCTTAGTAAAGGAAATTAACACATTATTTTAAGTACATATTTCCTAATGCAAAATACTGTAGAAAGGGAAATAATTCAAATCTGAGAAGCCTGTAAACTCAAATCTTAAAAAAGTGCCATCAATGACTTAATAAAGATGATATTTTAGCTAATATAAATTATTTTTTTATTATTAATGATTTCTAGCCATCAGCTAAAATAAAGCTTTAGTGGATTACATTTAAAATTGTAAAACTATTTTGAACTGCACTTCATTTACTAATAATATGAAATATGCTTACTGTAATTGTATTTTTAATTTCATTATTGGGGGATTAATGTTTTACAGTCAAACAACAGTTTGTACATGCATAACATTTCTCAGTTTTCCAACCTCCACTAGGGTCCTCTGCCATCATGCTGTATTTTTTTTTTTTTAAACCAGTGCACTGGTCAGCTCTGGTTTATGGTGGTCCTGGGGACTGAACCTGAGAGCTCAGAGCCTCAGGCATGAAAATCATTTTGCATAACCATTGTCACCCCACCCCGTCCAAATTATACTTTGAAAGCTACTAATGATAGCTTATCACCTAGTAGTATAAAAGCTTACTTTTATCTTTTAATTATAATTAAGCTATACTCAATACAAAACCCGACCTAAAATAAACCAGCAGAAAATACATTACTAGTTTCAGTGCAGGAATAATTATTGATTCATTTCCCTATGAAATAATCACTTCACCTCAGTGAGTAAATGTTTTTCTCTGAGGCAGAAATGATAACACAGTTAAAACAAATAGATAAAATGACAATTTATGGATGCCATATTCAACACCTGAAATACTTATATGAAATAACATTCAACATAGGACACATAAAACTCTCATTGTAAAATGTTAGTCAATACAAGCACCATTTCTGTTGCTTCCCTGTCTACAGTGACAAAAACCCTCAAGCATTCCTTATTTAATGATGCAAATGCCCTACTAGTATCTTGTAACAGTTTCAACAATACCTTTAAATTTATAAAGTGCTAAAAGGTAAAGTACAAATCGTGGTTAACTGTAGGAGGTTTTGTCATAGCCAGTTAAATCTGACAGCGACTCTACCACACTAAATGCATATCTGGCAGGAGAGTAGCTATGTCATAACATGTGTATACCTAGCAGGTCTTTAATAATCTATTACAAAACTGAGCAAGATTTATTCTAAATTAGGTTGCCATTGGCTTATTTTAAGTTCATAGTTCCTAAAGCAAAATCTTGCAGAAAGGGAAATGATTTAAATTTGAGACGCCTTTTTAAGGTCATATTTCCTAATGCAAAATCTTGTAGAAAGAGAAGTAATGCAAATTTGAGAAGCCTTTAACCCCAATTCTTAAACAAAAATCCCGTCAATGACAATAAAAACGATACTTTAGTTAATATAAATTATATATTTTTTATTACGCGCATTTAAGTTTTTTTTTTTCAAACGAAACTACAAACTGGAGTTTAAATTCCTGAAATGCAACGGACTGCTGACGTGCTACATTCCTGTTGAAAGCAAGCTTTCACAATGGCTTCCAAATAATCCGATGCCAATTTTCAAATTTTAGTTGGTAAAATAAAAACAAAGGCAAAGGAAGGAAATATTCTGGAATATAAAATCAGCACAATCATAAATAAAACCTAATCTTAATTATATGGCAACTATTTAAAACATTTTTACAGGATTTGGCACGTATTGAAAGCGCGCGCACTCACACACACAAACACACGGATTTTTACATCGATTCGATGCTTTCTATGTTTTAAATTTTTTAGTAGAATGTTCAAAAACAGCCAGCAAATCTTACCACTCATTTTGTTTTTATAGAAGCAGCAGAGAACTAGAAAATCCAACAAGGAAATAGCGTAGAAGTACACGTTAACAGATTTAATTGGAGAACAGCTTTTTTTTTTTTTTAAGCTGTAAGGGAAAGAGCCTTTGACCGAGTCACGTGATGTAAATCACGTGACCCAATGACCCGCCGATTGGGAAGAAGGGGAAAAAAAAGGTTTCCGCTTGCAGAGATTAGGGCACAGCAAAAGATTTCTATTGCAGCTGCTTGGAATCTGATGACCTTATGAACCTATCCAAAAGCTCAGAAAAACAACATACGTTCTGAAATCTGTAATGATGTTAATTTAAAATGATTCTATTTTATTTGTTCCCATAACATCTTATCTTCCGATTCAAATTTTTATTATTCAGCCTGCTGCTTTAAAAAGTTTAGGATGCACATTACATTTATTCATTCAAGAATATTTTCCCTGACATGCCCTTGGGTAACCCAGTCCCCTCCCCATATCCCCTTAAGAAATGCCCACAGGCACACAATTGTCTATAAAATAAAGGCTTGATCTATGTGTTCCTTAAAAAAAATTTTTTTTCCCTTTCCAGGCAGTCACCTGCTGCTCAAGCTAATATAGTTTATTGCTGGTTTAACTTTTATATTTTTGGTTTGGGGAACTTTTTTTTTTTTTAAGATATAACACCATACCCTAACGAAGATACCTGGTATACGACCTTTCTGCCTGTATCCATGAAATCTGAAAAACTGGCCACTCTATCCAACAAGTGGAGACCAAGAAGGAAACCAAGATGCTCCCTTAGATGGAAAAGACTGCAAGAAAGTTTGGAAGTCTTCTCATTACATAATGCAAACTAGGGAAAGTTATAATATTTAAGAAATATACAGGTACTGAAAATTATCCTGACTTGTAGCAATTTGCACTGTGCAGAGAGTGGATTTTAGTACTAAAGGATGTTAAGTATTAACAGCTTCAACATTAGCGAGACAATTTACTATTCTTTGAATCTCAGATTCTTTTGTAAAAAGGCTAAAACATCATTAAATTTTATTTGATAAGAGACAGTGAAATTGAGAGGGAAGGTAGATAGAAAGGAGAGACAGAGACTGTAGCACTGCTTCACCACTTGTAAAGCTTTCTCCCTAACAGCTGGGAGTCAGGGGCCTGAATCCAGGTCCTTCTGCATGGTAAAGTACTCAACCAGTACTTTACATCACACACACACACACACACACACACACACACACACACACACACACACACACACACACACACACCGATTGCAAAAAAAGTTTGTTACAAACTTCTGGATTCAGAATAAATAGGCACTTATCCAGAAAAATCTGTATCTCCATTTTTTTCTCCTTTTACTAAAATTATTCTTTATTGGTGGGTATAGTGTGGAAGTATACTCCTAGTCTTATAATCTTGCAAAGCCCTTATTAAATCACTAATATATTAAATTTTAAAATTAAATTCTTTAGGTAATCATGACCCTAAATCTCCATGTTTTAAAATAATTCTGAATCTTTATCCTTCCCTCTGAAGTTTCCTATGGTTCATTATAAATATATTCCTTGAAAAAAATAATTTATTGCCTTTTCTACTGGGTTTGATTGACTGTATGTAAAACAATCTTGTAACACTGGTGTGAGAATTAAATTAGATAAATACCTAGTACATTGGTCAGCACCACTCAATAATGACAGTGTTTTTTATAAGTAAAAGTATGATCACTGCATATTTTAAAAATAATTATATTTTCATTGGTCCTGTGTCTCATAAGAGGCAGAAAAAATCTGATAGGAAAAAAATTTCAGTAAATACAGGTCAGATATCCAAGAGACAGCAGATACTAAAAGACTGTTCCAGGAAGTGATCATGGGTAAATGCTGACTTCACCTTGTGAAGAGAAACTCCTGCAGGTGGGGATCCAGGGGCTCAAACGGAGATCCTTGAGCTTGGTATTATGTGTGCTTACCCTGGTGTGCTACCACCGGGCCTCTAAATGTTGACTTCTAATTGCCTGCTAAAAGATAAGACTCCTCAGAAGAACAAAACTTATGAGCAGTCTTTAGTCTCAACAGAATCTGTTCATATGCTGTACTCTGATCTTGACTCTAAACAATGGTTTACTTATCAATTCTTTCAATGTGTCCACTAGAACTGACTTTCCTCCTCCTTATAAGCAAATCCCCCTAGATCGTCAATATTTTCAACAACACCTGTCACTGAGCTTCCTCTAAATGAAAACTGATTCTCTCCTTTTTCCAGTAGCAGAGTCTACCCATTCTCTCACCAGGCAGATTGCTGAACTTTCAAGAGTTTCACATCATCACAGTTGTTCTCATTTTATCCTAAGGTATCTTTTTCCTCAAGGTCATTCCATATGGTAATAATTACACTGCTCACACTTATGCTTAAGCTGATCTCAAGATGTTGTACCAAAGGAACTCTGGGGGGAGGGTAGATTCTCAGCTCCACTGTAGGGGCCTGGGAGTATGTCTGGCAGCCTCCCTGCTCCATTGCTAATATTATGGTCTATTTACATAATCGTTGTTTTGCCCGAGACCCGCCCTACCTGCTGGGTATTAATCCCACTGGTTAAAACTTTCACAACAGTTGCTATGGAAGCTTTCTACCTTCCTGCTCTTTCCTTTTCTCCACCCCCTTTCCTAGCCATTTCCTTTTCTGACTTGCTGCTTCCGGTTCAAAATATATAAAAGCATAATCTCTGCTCAATAAAGACACATCGTGTTCCCGCTCTGCCACGAGTTCCTGGTCTCTCTTCTGCATTGCTTGCTGGGCTGGGCTAGCTTCACGGGCAGTAGAGAGATGACCAGGGACTCATGGCTGAGCTGGGAAGCAGTTATCTCGTTTATTAATCAGATACATCGCCTTTTATGCATCTCTTCACCGGAAGTGGCAAGGGAAAGGAAATGACTAGGAGGGGGCGGAGAAAAAAAAGCACGAACAGAAGATAGAAAGCTTCCATCTAACCAGTGGGGATTAAACCAATACCCTGCAGGCAGGGCGGGACCCAGGTAAAACAGTGATTATGTAAATAGACCACAGTAAGTAATATAAGCAAACCTAATGTGATGATCAAAACAGAAGGTCTTATAAGCAGAATTTAGAAGCATACCAACAGTCGCTGAGTAAGCAGCAGCCTAGGTTGGCTCTAGTCGAGTTCTCTCCAACCCAGAGAGCACGTGCCCCGGAAGAAACACCCTCACACTAGCCCCGCAGGAGTAGGGACATAGACCTTTGTGGCAGGAATAGTATTATACAGTCCTTTTACCTTATAGTCTTATAGATCACTAATCAATATGAAAGGGAAAAATAGAATGTTTCAAGCTTTTGAATGTATAGACTTCAGTTATAAGTATATATTCCTTTAATCTAACCACTTAAGGTTTCGAATTAGCAAAATGACTGAATTTTAACACTGAGCTTAATTTGTTAATGCATTTTCCCCCCTAATGTAACAGATTTTATTCCAAAAAGATTTTTTTAAAGGAACTACAAGTTGTTTCTTTTTTAAACAATTATTTATAAAATGGAAATATTGACAAGACCATAGGATAAGAGGGGTACAATTCCACACAATTCACACCACCTAGCTGTGACCACAGAATGTGAGCTCAGACACATACATAGGCTCTTGTGCTGAATATGAGCCCTGGGATCAAATCGATGGGGTATACAGTTAACATAAACTTTCCCCATGTTTGGGAGCTATTCTCTTCCCTGATCCAGCTTTCTGGCCCTTTTTCCAACTATGACACCATATCCCCAGACAATAACTTGGGTCCACCTGCATACTAGATGTCAGGCTCAGGCAAAAAATAGTGAAGTCACCGGCCCCTTGGAATATACCTATAGTAGACCTACCAACTTTTTCCAAACCTGAGACCCCAGATATTCATCTATAATATTCTTGTCTTTAGGTTCATGATTAGTCAAAAATTTGTTCTGCTTTATATCTTAAGTCTTTTTAAGTCACTAGGTTCCAGATGCTACCATGATGCCAACCTGACTTACCTGGGCAGGCAATCCCACCAATGTGTCCTAGAGCCTCACCTCCCCAGCTCCCAGCCCCACTAGGGAAAGAGAGAGATGGCTGGAGTATGTATTGACCTGCCAATGTCCATGTTCAGCAGGAAAGCAATTACAGAAGCCAGACTTTCCACCGTCTGCACCCCACAATGATCTGGGTCTATATTCCCAGAGGGATAAAGAATAGGAAAGTTGACCATGTAAGGATCCCGGTTTGATCCCTCAGCTCCCCACCAGCAGGGGGGTTGCTTCACAAGCAGTGAAGCAGGTCTGCAGGGTCTCTCTCTCCCCCTCTGTCTTTGCCTCCTTTCTCCATTTTCTCTCTGTCCTATCCAACAACAACAACAGCAATGACAACAACAATAAATACAGCAACAAGGGCAACAAAAAATGGGAAAAAGATGGCCTCCAGGAGCAGTGGATTCATGGTGTAGGCACCAAGCTCCAGTGATGACCCTAGAGGCAAAAAAAAAAAAAAAAAAAAGAATAGGAAAAGTATCAAGGGAGGGGATTGGATATGGAGTTAATTCATTTCTAATAATAACTTTGTTTTTGAAATCTTAGGGAGATCAGAAGCAACCAGTCTTGTCAGTATAAGACATGGTTATTTGTAAATAGCATTAAATAACATAAATCATGGTAAGACCTTATATAGTACACTAAATCCTAACCATGGGGTTTTCAAAGTAAACCAAGCTCCCAAATAATTCTAATATAATAATAATTATCTATTGCTTCCTTAAACTAAGACAGCAAGGAATCTTCCTCATTCTCTGTAAAATCTGTATTCCTCCCACTCTTGGAACTGCTGGGGCTTTGCTTGTTTTCTTTCATACTTCTTTTGATCCCTACCATATGATACTGCATTTGCTGCTCTCAACCAATTCAATGCAACCAGGGCCACCTCGACATGTTTCACTTTGTACTGTGTCCAGAGACACCAGATCTAAGATGTCAACCCTCCAGCTCCAATACTCAGGTAAGACCTTTCCTAGCTCAGAGGACTCCTTAATTCCATTTCGGGTGGTGCACTTCCTAACAAAGCTAAAGAACCTACATATAGGCCAGGGCCCATGAGGCAGGGCACATGTGCACATGTATCCATAAATTGGGGGAAAATAATATGCCTTAAAGTATAAGTACACAATAGTCTGCAGTAATTCCTAAGTGCAGCAAGAAAATAGACCTAAAAGGGACACCATAAGGTACTTAATTAAATTATTTTCTACTTAGACCTAAATACCCTCCTCACCTACTCCCTATTTCACTTCCCTCACTCTAAATTCAACTGTGTCAGATAAAGTAAGGACTACAAAAGCTGGATTAGGACAAGAGACTGACACAGTTTAATGATGGTCCTTTTGGTTACTACTAACCTCCCATATCCACCGCCTATCACCCAGGACTCTAGTCAGGGAATCCTAACATTCCCATGTAGATATGATGGGCCTAGACCTCTAACAGATCCTTCTCTCCACCATCACTAATTGTTGATATGCTTCTAAAACCCCTTCTGTTTCATTGGTTTAATCCCCCTTGCTTAACACTGTATTCTATTTACATAACCACTGTTAACTTAAGTACTGCCCTGCCTGTAGGGCATTGGTTTAATCCCCACTGGTTCATGATGTCTTTTTGCTCCGCTCCCTCTCATAGTCACCCTGATTTGCACCAGTCACTTTTGCTCCACCCTCTCATCACATCCTGTTTCCACCCTACTTGGCCAGTGTGTGTGTGTATATATATATATATATATATGATTGTGATTAGTTTTAGTTTTAGATGGCTTAGATTGCGCTGCATTCTGAATAAATAGACTGATCTGCATACCACTCAGCCATAAGTCCCTGGTCTTCTGTCTGCTGCCCATGAAGCTAGTCCGGTGCCCTGAAACAGGGACAGGAATCTCGGATCCACACACATGCAGCAGACCAAAGAAGACCAGATAAGTAAAGCCGCCATGGCCTGCCTTTCTACTTATAAAGAGGTTTTCCAAAGCTTCTACTCTTTCTTCATGAGACAGTTTTCTCTGTCTCTGGAACATTTTGCTCTGGGCCACACTTTGGTTCCCTATGACTGTGATTGTAGAGCTTGGGATATGCACGGAGATTTCCCCTGGGACTTTCTGGACTTCTTGCATGTTTCCCGCTGAGAAGGACTACTCTAATTTGAGGAGTATTCTCCAGTACCCTGGCAGTCCCCAAGAATGGAGACACGTGGTTAGTTCTACTCTCCTGATTCGATTCTTTCTTCAATGGAAAGACGCTTTTAAAAATGGGTGCCTGAAGCAATCCAGCAGGAACAGTCAGAAGCATCCTAAATGAAATTTCGAGGAGCTTTTTGGACTAGGATGCCCTCCGGGGACTCATGATGCTACTTGGTGAGATCTGGATAATAAATAATAAACCCTGTTGTGGGCCTCTACAGGACCCTACCCTCAATGTAGAACAACAGTGCTAGAAACAGCCCCTCTCTGGAGGGAGGCTGGGTCAACATGCTCTGCCACTTTTGAAGACTGGTCCTGAAATTAATGCAGCTTAGAATGATCCTAACTATTACCATGGAATGTGAACTCATAGAGTGACAGGGATGCAGGCTCTTGTTGCTCAATATGAATAGACATGGGCATGAGGTCAGATCAATGGGGTTTACAGTCAACACTATATATATTTCCCATATTTGGGAGCTACACTCTACCCTGATCCAGCTCTCTAGTCCTATTCCCAACTCTGACACCATCTTCCTAGACAATACTTTCAGCCCACCTGCATATAAGCTAGTGGTATCAGGCATACATTAGTAAAGCCTTGGGCCTTGGAATAAATAGACTTCCTAGCTTCTTCCAACATGAAGACTCCAAATCTCATCTGCTCTACTCATACCTTTTGGTTCCTGATTATTAAACAATTTGTTCTGCTTTGTATCTTAATGCTTCTCAGATGTTACCACAACGCCAAACTGACTTCTGCCCAATGATGACCCCATCAATGTGTCTTGGAACCCCACCTCCCCAGAGCCCCTACCCACTAGGGAAAGATAGGAACAGACTGTGGTGGTGGTGGTTTGGATCAACCTGTCAACACCCATGTCCAGTGGAGAAGCAATTACAGAAGCCAGACCTCCCACCTTCTGCACCCATAAAGATCTTTGGTCCATATTCTTTATCCCTCCCAGAGGGTTAAAGAATAGGGAAGCTGGGAATGGGGCGATAGCGCAGCAGGTTAAGCACAGGTGGTGCAAAGCACAAGGACCGGCGAAAGGGTCCCAGTTCGAGCCCCTGGCTCCCCACCTGCAGGGGAGTCACTTCACAAATGGTAAAGCAGGTCTGCAGGTGTCTATCTTTCTCTCCCCCCCCCGTCTTCCCCTCCTCTCTCTACTTCTCTCTGTTCTATCCAACAACGACGACATCAGTAACAACAATAAGAACTACAATAATAAAACAACAAGGGCAACAAAAGGGAATAAATAAATATAAAAAATTACAAAAAAAAGAACAGGGAAGCTTCCAGTGGAGAGGATGAGACACAGAACTCTGGTGGTAGGAACCGTATGGAATTGTACTCTTCTTTCCCACAATCTTTTTGATCACTACTAAATCACTAATGAAAAAAAGATGATCTCAAGAACCAAATTTGATCTTCTCCTACTTAAAACATAAATAATTCTTCATCACCAAAATTTCCTCTCTTAAATTTTAAATTGAGAATTTTTTTTTGAATACATGCACAGAGTATATAGCAAGGACATAATGCACTGTCAGTTTTTGCAATTATCAAAGAATATGACAGCTACTGCTCAACAGTTTATAAACAAAAATCAAATGTTTGCTCATTCTGAGACTGATGAACTTCTTAAAATAATCAATAATGAGTATTACCAACCTATAATTTCAGAGCATTACTATTGAGTACACTAGTACAGTTTCTTTTAAAATGCCTTCCAGAAGAACTTGTTTAAACAACCAGACAAACCATGGTCAATTAGGTATAAAAGACCCTTCTCCTAACTATGAATATAGTACCAAGAAAATATTTTTTCATAAGACAAAGTTATATATGTCTCACATCTGGGTGTGTCTTGGACAATTCATTTTACTTCTCTATCTTCTGTTTTTTAAACTCCCAAGCAGAGAAGATACTGATTTTTGAAGGTCTGTCTTATAAAGCAGGAGCAAATTCTGCTAATGGGTAGAGAACATTCTCAGTTCTCTCTCTTTTTTTCCCTCCCCCCTCATTGATATATATATATCCAAATATTTCAATGGTACTACAATACCTTTAAGTATTTTCAAACCAAAGTTCATGGAATTGTCCCTATCATCTTTTTGAATGTTTCATCAAGTTAAGACTCCCTACACCAAGACCAAGGCTATTGCTGGGGCTTGTTGTCTCCACTACTCCTCGTGGCAAAGCCCTTGCTCCCCCCTTTTCCTTCTTTTTGATACAATGTGAGAAAGAGGAAAGGAGAGAAATCTGTAGCACAGCTCCACTGCTAATGAACTTTCCCCTCTGCAGGAGGGGACCAGGGCTTAAATCATGTGAATCACTATCTAGACTTTTTTTACAGCTCATTGTTGCTGAAAACATTCACTACAGAAATAAATCACTACCATTAATAGCCAATGATTTAGAGTAAATAACAAAATAATATGGTAAAGATATTTAGATTTAATTTCCTATATATAGTTCACATTCTAACCTATGAGTTTTTTTCCAACCAGCCCCAGCATTGCTTAGCTCTGGCTTATGTGGTTAGGGGAGACTGAACCTGGGACCTTGGAGTCTCAAGCATGAGAATATCTTTTGTATAACTATTATGCTATCTCCTCTGCCCCTCTAACCTATAAGCTTTTCACAGATCCTCCAGCTGGTGACCTAGTGACATCTTGTGGTCTTAGGGTGAAGCAGCAGCACATATTTACACAAAATGAACATCAGGAAACTGGAAGGAATTAACTATTCTTAGTCCTCTATATCTAAGAGTTTATACTAAGTTTTCTATTTAGTATCTTTAAGTGCTATCCTTAATTTATTTCTGCATGGGATAAGAGAAACAATTTATTCTGGCTGCCTTTAAGATATTAAATTACAGATTAGTATGAACAAAAAGATGGCTAAAATGCTTAGTAGATGAACTCTTGGTAGAAGCTAGAAATAAAAAACGGTGACAGCAAGTGTATCATGACTTTAATGGAACTACTAATTTCATAGCTGGAAATGAATTCTGTGACAAATCTAGCTAGATATCAAGATGCTAGGCATATGAAATAAGAGTGGTGCAAGACAACTACTGGATAGCCTCACTTATGTGGAATCTAGAGAACTGAAACACACAAATTTGCAAACAAAACAAAACAAAACAAACAAACAAAAATTCAGAAGTAAGAAACTGACTCTACGATTCTGTGAGAACTATGGTGGTTATCACTGTGTGGGTGACGACACAGAACTCTGGTGGTGGATGTGCTGTGGAACTATACTCTCTAATCTTATAATCTTGCATGCCAATATTGGTCACAAGTAAAAAAATTGGCTTGATAAAAAAAGAAGCTAGGCAAAAACTGGGATTATCCTAAACAAACTGGCATATAAAAAGACACTATTAATAGGAGATGCATACTTATTGATGCTATGAAATGTCTGGTAACATTTATGTGCATGAAACAGATAATTAGCATAGAAATCTAAGATTCCAACAAGTTGGTGATAACGTAATTCGGGAGAAGACTGAGGCAAGAAAGGTACAGAAGAAAGAGAAAATGTCAAAGTCTTTGCTCATTGCCTAGATGTTATGGGGTCTTTCCATTCCTTGGAAGTGTATTATTTTATAAGACTGGGTAGAATGCTTAAATTAGAGGCCTATTTATGATTCAGAATTACTGATAATTTCACTTATCTGTGTTCAGGTAATTGAACATTTCTGTAGATAGATTTGCTAAGCATTTAGATGTACTGGTGATAAATTTAAGTGGAAAAATCATGAAGAGGACCAAGAGATAGCTCATTTAGTTGAACACACATCTAATCATATGGGAGGCCCTGGAGTTGAGCACTGATACTATATGGGTGCATCAACAAAGTATCATGGATAGTGGAGTGGTGTCTCTCTTCTGTCTCTTTCTTTTTCTCTGAAAAGATAAAAAATAGGGTCTGGAAGATGGTTCACCCAGAAGAATGCATAGTTTACCATGTGTGAGGATCTGCGTTTCAGCCCTTGTCACCACTTGGAAGCATCATGCATGGCAAAACAAGGGGGAATATCCATGTTTCATTGCACCATGGAGAAGCAGTGTGATGATGTACCCTCACCACCCTTGTGACAAATTAAAAGGAATGAAAATTGGGCCCAGCAGGCCATTCAGTGGTATCATGTATGCACAATGATCACCCCCAGCACCACATTAAAAAAAGAGAGAAAAGATCTGAATCATCTTGAATCATATCATGGTTGTCTACCATGCACATATTTCTAAAAAAAGAAGTTATTTCCCAGGCCTGTGGAGACAGCATAATGTTTATACAAAAGACTTTCATGCCAGAGGCTCTGAGGTGTGGAATTGGGAGTTTTATTAGTGGTGCTATTGGTGAAGTATGCTGCAGGTCTCGGTCTCTCTCTCTCCTTCTTCCCCACTCCCTCCCTCTCCCTATCTATCCCCTTGATTACTTTCTATCCAAATAAATATTAAAACTAGTGGTCCAGAAGGTGGCACAGTGGCTAAGGCACTAGACTCTCAAGCATGAGGTCATGAGTTCAGTCCCCGGCAGCACACGTACCAGAGTGACGTCTGGTTCTTTATCTTTCTCATTAATAGATAAATAAAACCTTTAAAAAATAAATATTAAAACTAAAGAGTTAATGACAAAGGTTATTTTCAGTGTTGTTTAGGAAGTTAAAAGGTATGATATTAATATGTGTGGATGTAGCAGGTTCTAAGAAGTACTATTTTTAGTATCAGTCTAATGTGAACAAGGATGAATCATTCTTTGTTATTCTAGTAGGAAATAGTGCTTGGACTTTATTGCAGCCCGTTAGGTTAACTAAGTCCCAATAACTGCACACCCACATACTGACATCACACAGGCAGTGATAGCTATCAGTGACGCAAATCTTGTCAAAATTAAGGTTACAGGGTTTGAATGAAAAATGCCCACATAACATGGCAAACCAGCCATCCAGTTATGCACAGATTGCATTAAATTAGTACTGCTGCTGATGAAAAGGGTATGCTAGGCTCTTTTTCATAATAGCTAGGCTTTTGAATTTTAATTATAGATTTCCCATATAACAGGCTCTATATTTAACTTAAGTTTCTTCACAGCTTCTGTAGTTTAAGGTCTGGACCTTTTAAAAACTGCCTTAAGAGTTTTACCAGTCACACGAGTTATAACACAGAAAAATGGTCTCTGTAGCCAGGCTCTTGAAACAATTCTTTTGTACAATATGCCATCACTTATTATTTCATATAACATGCTGTACTGGACATATAACATTAAGATTTATTTGGAACACTATAACATGGTCTTAAAATTGCTGCCTGAGTTCTCTTCTTGGTTTTTACTGTTTTTATTTTATTATTTTTTTAAATTTAGGTGAAGAAAAATTTTGATGGACAGTTTTTATTTTTATTAACATCAAAATAAATAATTTTGCTAGTTACAGATGGAATGGAGCACCTGAATTTTAAGTAACTTTATATTATAGGGCTTCAAAATATCTCCTCCCTAAATAAAAATGTCCACCTCACCTGGAATTGGATTTGATTCCTCTAAGTAGATGTATATACTAATTCTCCTTTAGTGACTGCCTCATATCACTTATCTGGCACATATAACTTTGTAGTAAACACCAAGAATGGCCAAGGAGTTGACAGTGAGATAGGAGAAGAATCAGAAAAATCGTAAAGACACCATAAAAACATTGCTGCAAGGAGAAGATGGTAATGTTTTACATTCTTCTGGAGAGGTAAGAACAGAGACTACTGATCTTGACAAACATAAGAAGTCACTGGTGAGCTCTGTAAGTGTGACATGATAATTCTCTAGAAGTAGTAATATTTAAAGTACAATAAAAAAGGTACTATTTTAAAAATATTTATTCCCTTTTGTTGCCCTTGTTGTTTTATTGTTGTAGTTATTATTGTTGATCTCGTCGTTGTTGGATAGGACAGAGAGAAATGGAGAGAGGAGGGGAAGACAGAGAGGGGGAGAGAAAGACACCTGCAGACCAGCTTCACCGCCTGTGAAGCGACTCCCCTGCAGGTGGGGAGCCGGGCTCGAACCGGGATGCCTACGCTGGTCCTTGGACTTAGCGCCACCTGCGCTTAACCTGCTGTGCTACTGACTCACAAAGGTACTATTTTTATCAGTTATTCACCTACATCATGAGTGTTCTGGAGTCAAAATAAGTGGTATAAATTTGAGTGAAGATATAATTCACAATTTCTTTAGTTTCAACTTCCAATGTTATTTCATGATGAAACAAGATTTCCTTTATTAATATTTTATTTTGCCTCCAGGGTTATTGCTGGGGCTCAGTGCCTGTACCATGAATCTACTGCTCCTGGAGACCATTTTTTCCCCTTTTGTTGTCCTTGTTGTGGTTATTATTGTTATTGTTGATGTCATTTGTTGTTGGATAAGACAGACAGAAATGGAGAGAGGAGGGGAAGACAGAGACGGGGAGAGAAAGACACCAGCAGACCTGCTTCACTGCCTGTGAAGCGATCCCCCTCAAGGTGGGTAGCTGCGGACTCTAACTGGAATCCTTACGTTGGTCCTTGCGCTTTGCGCCACAAGCACTTAATCTTCTGTGCTACCGCCCAACCCCCGAAACAAGATTTTTAAAAAGAAATATTTTAGGGAAAGTATAGCTTGTAGTAAAGAGACATTACATGCTGTAAATAACTATCAACTGCTATCTTTATTCAACTAATACTTTTTTTTTTTAACTGAGTGCCCACACAGAACCAGGAATAGATTTCATTATAACTACGTTTCCACAAATGACTTAAATAACAGTCTATGGCCATCCCACTTTGAATATGCCTAATCTCATCTGATATACAAGGTTAAAATACTAGGACAGTAAAGGCTTTTTTTATAGCACAAAGAATATTCTCAGTCTGGGAACTGTGAGATAGGTTATCTGCTGTCTTATAGCTAAACTCAGGAAAAGTTCATTTCTCATAATTATATCATAAAATTTCAAGGCAGGATAAGAAATGACATTGCAGCCTATAGCTTAAAAATATTCTTCAAAGCACCGTCCTTTGTGAGTTATACACTAGTACTGAGTTGCAGTGACATTTAATGGCATAGAAATCAGAAAAAAAAATGGGAATCTGGGGAATGTTATGCATATACAAACTATTGTATTTACTGTTGAATGTAAAGCATTAATTCCCCAATAAAGAAATAAATTATTAAAAAAAAAAGAAATCAGAAAAAAAACAATGGATTTTGTGTTAATTTTGAAAGTAGAAATGTTAAAACATTTTTGGATAGACATGAGTCCTAAGTCCTATCAATGGGGTTTACAGTTAACGGTATTTATATACTTTTCCCATACTTGGGAGCTACTCTCTGCCATGATCCAGATTTCTAGTCCCATTCCCAACTCTGACACCATCTTCTCAGACAATACTTTTAGCCCACCTACATGTAAGCTACTGGGATCAGTCAAAAATTAATAAAGTCATGGGCCCCTTGAAATATATCTTAACAGACTTCCTAGTTTCTTCCAAAATTTCATCTGATATACTCAAGTTTTGGTTCCTGATTATTAAACAATTTGTTCTGCTTTATATCTTCTCAGATGCTACTATGACACCAACCTGACTTCCTTGGGCAGATGACCCTACCAATATGTCCTAGAACCCTACCTCCCCAGAGTCCCTGCCCACTAGAGAAAGATAGGAACAGGCTGGGGAGGGGTAGTTTGGATCGACCTGTCAACACCTATGTCCAGTGGAGAAGCAATTACAGAAGCCAGACCTCCCACCTCCTACACCCATAAAGATCTTTGGTCCATACTCCCAGAGGGATAAAGAATAAGGAAGCCTTATAGGACCTTACCCTCAACTTGGATCAACAATGGTAGAGAACATTCCATCCCTTGGAGGGAGGATGGACAGCATACTCTATGCTACATGTGAGGAAGATAGGTCGATATTGGGGCAGCTTGGAATGTTCCTACTCATGACCACAGAAGTGTGAGCTCAGAGCTACAGGGATGCAGAGGTCACATAGGCTCCTAAGATGATTATGGGTCCCAGATCACATCAAATTGATGGGGTTTACAGTCAACAATATTAATACACCTTTCCCATATTAGGGAGCTACTCTCTTCCCTTTCTAGTCCTTTTTCCAGGCATGACATAATTTCCCCAGACAATAACTTGGATCCACCGGCATATCAGATTTCAGGCTCAGGGAAGGAAGGAAGGAAGGAAGGAAGGAAGGAAGGAAGGAAGGAAGGAAGGAAGGAAGGAAGGAACACAGGCCCTTTGGAATTAAACTAAAATATGCCTACTAGCTATCTATAAAATCCTTCATCTGCACTATTCCAGCCCTCAGCTCCATGATTGGTCAACAATTTGTTTGGCTTTGTGTGTTAACTCTCTTGTCAGCCACCAGGTTCCATATGCTACCATGATGCCAACCAGAATTCCCTGGACAGATGACCCCACCAATGTGTCCTGGAGCTCTGCTTCCCCAGAGCCCTTCCACACTAGGGAAAGAGAGAGACAGGCTGGGAGTATGGATGCACCTGTCAACGCTCCTGTTCAGCAGGGAAGCAATTACAGAAGCCAGACCTTCAACTTTCTGCATCCCACAACGACCTTGGGTCCATACTCCCAGAAGGTTGAAGAATAGGAAAGCTATCAGGGGAGGGGATGGGATATGGAGTTCTGGTGGTGGGAACTGTGCGAAGTTGTACCCCTCTTATCCTATGGTTTTGTCAATGTTTCCATTTTATAAATAAAAATAACTAATAATAATAATAATAATAAAAAGAATAGGGAAGCTTCCAGTGGAGGGGATGGGATATGGTACTCTGGTGGTGGGGATTGTATCCCTCTTATCTGACAATCTTGTTGATCATTACTAAAGCACTAACAAAAAAATTAAACAAATGAATAGTTTAGCAGTTGATATGGCATTGTAAGAACTTAGATATCGCTTTAAAAACTTGGAGTAAAGGGGCCAGGCATTGCACCCAGCTGAGCACACATATTACAATGTGCAAGGACCCAGGTTCAAGCCCCTGGTCCCCACCTACACGGGGAAAGCTTCATGAGCAGTGAAGAAGTCTTCCCTTCCTCCTTTCTCTCATTTCTTCCCTTCCTTCACTATTTCTGTCTCTAGCCAATAAATAAAAAAGGAAATATTGAAATAAGTTAAAAAAAATTGAAGTACTATTTTGTCCTTTTTATATTAAAGAAAACCAAGTATTTGGCTTAACTACAGCTACTTGCACAAGTATTAGGCAAAGGCCAGGCAGTCTGCTCCATAATCAGTTCTTAAGATTGTTATTGATGGGGAGTCGGGCGGTAGCGCAGCGGGTTAAGCGCAGGTGGCACTAAGCACAAGGACCCGCATAAGGATCCTGGTTCAAGCCCTGGCTCCCCACCTGCAGGGGTGTCGCTTCATAAGCAGTGAAACAGGTCTGCAGGTGTCTATCTTTCTCTCCCTCTCTCTGTCTTCCCCCTCCCCTCTCCATTTCTCTCTGTCCTATCCAACAACAATGACAACAATAATAACTACAACAATAAAACAACAAGGGCAACAAAAGGGAATAAATAAATAAAAATAAATATTAAAAAAAGATTGTTATTGATGTACATTGCATTTTAAAACTGTTCTGAATAGTTGAAGCATTTTTAACTGTTTTGTGTGTGACTGCTTACAATACAATAAAGTAATTTTCAACTATACCAGGCTTAAAAATATTCAAGTTTCTACCCATTACTTACAATATTTTTTAAAAAAACAACTACACACATGAATGATCATTTAATTTTTAAAACTTACCAATAAGAGTCCTCCTGAAAATGTTAACATTTTTACTTAGATATACTTATTTTATACCTTTCTAGTATATATTTAACAGATAAAGGGCTTTTAGTTTAAAATGTCCATAAAACAAAGCATGTTTCTTTATTTTTGACTCACCTAATTAATCAAAGCATCTAAATGAATTCCTTTGTCTTGAAAATTATCTAGTTTTTTAATTCTTTTATTCAATCTGTTTTTTCTATCCTTAGTTCACAGCTCTTGTCTGCCTTTATTAAGAAGTGGCTTCCTTCTTAAAAAGGAAAAACAGAGCTATTTCAAAGGTAAAGAGTTGCATAAAAACATTTCATATTCATATTTCTATTTAAAAAATAGCATTTGGGGTTGGAGAGGGGGCTCAGTGGTTCAGTCCGTGCCCTACAGCTGTGAGACACTGGATTTAATCGCAGATAACACATAAAATGGTAAGAGTAGTGCTCTAGTTTCTAGTATTTCTTCTTAAAAAATACTTTATTTTAAGGAAGGAGATACAAAGGAAGAGTTACAGGTCAATCAGAGCTCTACTCAGTTATGGCTTATTTTGTTGGGAACTGAACCTGGGAACCTCAGGCATGAGAGTCTTTTTGCATAACCATTATGCTGTCTCCTCAGTCCTTTAGTTTCTCTCAGTTACAAGGAAAAAAAAAAACCAACAAAACAAACAAAAAAACCAAAATCCAAAACAAAAAGCAATGTGCATGTGACCAGTTCAGAGAAGTATAGATTGTGACACTTCCATTTCTAGCCCTTAACCAATATGAAGCTTCAGAATATAGCAACTTTATAAATACATACTGAACTGTTAGCACAGTTATTTTACACGTTTATATTTCTCAGTTTTAATTTTTCTTGCCATCATTCATGGCATCCTTTTAAATTGAGATCTGTATCGACTTTAACAGAACTCACTAACTTCGAAGAGAGCAACTTTAACAATGATATTTTATTATAGAGAAATGATGATGGGCCAGGGAGACAGCTCAGCCTGTTAGAGCATAAACATGCATGCCAGAATTCAAAACTGCAGGTTTACGCACTAGCGCCATCTTATGCCAGAACTGAGCAGTGCTCTCTGGTCTTCTCTGTCCTCTCTCACAATAATTCTTTTTTTTTTTTTTTTTTTTTTAAGGAACTGATGACAACAGAACTTGTTTTATTTATTTAGCATAAATGTCACAATGTTCTTTTAACTAAGTCGCATATGATATGGTTCCTTGGCTGGCAAGCTAATTCACTTGGGAGAGCACCTGTATGTGATCTGGATTAGAGTCCCTGGCACACCACAAGGGAATACTAGGGCACTGGGGGAGCTTTGGTGCTATGGTGTGTCTCCCTTTCTCTCTCTTTATCTGAAATGTCAATGAAGAGCTGTGAAGCCCACAGTAACTAAACAAAAATATTTCTCCAGAAATGTAACACATAACAGCTTGCAGGTTCAACCTGGAACAATTGTACATCGTACTTGGGATGAGTCAGTCATTAAGTTAACCTACAATGAGCTGAATTTATGAATGGATGATCTGCTATGATTCACTTTCACAAATAGAGCTTATTAATATTTAAAAATTAGTATTATGAGGCTATCTGTTGGTCCTGATGTTTTTATTTTACAAGGAGGGACTAGAAAGGGCAAAGTTTTTAATATAATGATGCAAATTCTATTAGTATGAAAAAAGGTTATTTATGCTTTAGAGCATTTTCTGAGGCTAGTTGAGATTTTCTAATATATAAAAAGTGTAACTTCTCCATGGCATGGTTTGCTAAATTATGAAAAATGTAAAACTAATACTTATGGGAGCAAGAACATGTAGTTCTGTAGAACCTAAAGAACTATGCAAGTTCACTTATAATTGTAATAATGGGAAATTGGATCAAAGATAATCAGTCATTGTTGGAACCACACCTTTCCAGGGCCCTCCTCCACTAAGGAAAGCTAGAAACAGGCTGGGGGTGTAGATCAACCTGATAATGCCCATGCCCAGCAGAAAAACAATTATAGAAGCCAAAATTCCTACCTTCTGCACCCCAAAAAGGATTTTGGTACATACTCCCAGAGGGGTAAATGATAAGGGGAAGTAGGGCTCTGTACCCCCACCCATTCCATCAAGACCCGAAGCATTTGTCACCAGGAATCACTGAATGGGAAGCAAATCTGGAAAACACTACAGGAAGTCAGGCACTGTTTCTCTTATCTGAGAGAAAAATTAGAAAAAGGAAAGACACCCAGAAGGGGTGACTTAGGAAATGAAAGTAGGGCCGTTAAAAAAAAAATTGGGGAAAACAGACAGATAGTTATAGAATCAGTCCACACATGTAACCTTGAGAGAAATACTGGAAGGGATGGGGACACAGAATTCTGGTTGTGGGAATCATATGGAATTATACCCCAATTGCCTTATAATTTTATAAATCAATATTCAATCACTAACAAAAATAAAAAAGAATCAGTGACCTTATATAACATAAGATATTAGCATAATGAATACCTAAAAATCTGAGAACTGGCAGAAACTTAATGAATTTAATTTTATTCTTATTTCTCATTTCCATATATGCTAAATAATGGTCAGAATTTAAGTAATCTGCCCAAAGCCATAAAATAATAAAATTTCAGACTTGTGAAGAATGTTAGACAGTATCAACTCTAGTCAGTCACTCAAAAAGAAATCAAACCTATTTTCTAATTACATCATCAAATAAAGCCAGCATGTGCCTTACCAACTACAAAGATGAAAGAAGGACTGCTTGCTCTGGAGGGCTTCTGACAAGTCTGTATATTATAAATATGCTCCTCATACCAAGTTAAATTTGTTTTCCTATAACTACCACCCAGTGATCTTGGAACTCAGGCTGACTTGCTCCTAGGCTCATTACTTTAACACGGCACCATTTATCCATTCACATATTTTTAATTTTTTAGTTTCTTTTTTTGTGTGAATTTAGGGGGGAAAGTCAATGTATAATGTACAATGGCAAGTATTAAGAGTGGACAATTGCAGAAGATGGACAAGTGTAGATACATTTTCCATGAGCCCAGAACAAATGACAGACTTTAACGTTAAAACAAACAACAAGAAACTCTCTACAATGGCCAGGAGAGTAAAGACCAAGGGCAGAGAAAAACAAACAAAACAGTACAAATTAGACTCAAGGTGAGAGCAAAAATGAACAACAGCAATAAAGAGAAGAAAAAGGAGAGCAATAATTTCTCCAGAAGCACCAGTGGTGAGAAAATATCAGTAACTCCTGAGAAGTTAGTCAGAATCACTTAGAAGCAAAAAGAGAAAATAGCAGGACCTGGAGGTAGAGCTTGAGATATTGACTCCTTGGGACCCAAGCTTCTGAGATGAAAAATGTTTGGGGTCTCAAGACTCTCCTCTGTGTGGAGACACTCTTGGGACCAAGCTTCTGAGATGAGATATTGACTCTAGTGGATGAAGGGGTTCAGAATCAACAAACTCAAAAGGTTATGTTTTTTACTCCATTACCTGCTCCACACGCACAAGTAAGCAAAGGCACCAGAAGCAAAGGCAATAATACTCTCACCAAACCTGAATTCACCTTGACACTTTTCTATCCTAAGAAAATAAGTCAAAATCCAGGATTCTGACCAAATGATCAATACCCAGACACTATCTATGAAATATTATTTATACATTTAAATTAATATTCCATGCTATAATCTTTACAGGAACTCACAATGAAGACTTCACTGTACTACAATATCCCCCTGTATAAAAAACACATCTTTACTATATAGTAGTATCCCATGCAAATAAGTGCACCAGTATTTAAAATATTTTAGCAGTTGACTTTAATAAAAATTGACAGGATGCCTACCAATAAGCTAAGGAATTATTTTAGTAAGAGAACAAGAGATAAGGAAGAGATTATTCCTGTTGGTAAGGAAGCCAATATTCTTTGAACACTTTAATTAAGTAAGGTTTGATGTGCCAAGATAAAGACAGCATTGTTCTTTTTCCTGTAAGATTTGGAAGTTTAGTGAAAGTTTCTCTCTCATAACTACTGCTTATCAATCTGTTCTAAGTAATAATCATTCACTAGCTCAATTAACTTCTTTAATGTGTACACACATATACTTGATTTAATGGCCCATTTAGCACACTCATTTTTGGGAATTAACTAGAGACTTAAGCGTATTAACAAGTTATTTTGAAATTAATCTTAAAGTTAGAATGACATGGGAGTTTACCTAATCAAGCTTCTTTTTCTACATAAGAATTGCTTTACAATATTTAACTTTATCATGTCACCCCACTACATGTAATGATGGGGCTCCACTGTGACAAAGCAGTAATTCCATTTTTATGCTTTTTTTTTTTTTTTTTTTTTTTTGGTGGTGGTGGTGGGGTAAGTTCTTTCCTATGAGTCAAAAGTTGCTTCATTCTAATTCTCACCTGTTTAGTCCCTGTACCTCTAAAGGTGCCAAGAACATGTCTTCCAAGTCACAGATTTTTTTTTCTAGTTGAAACATCTTCATTACTTTCAATAAAGGTGTCTAATGCTAAATAAAATTTAAACATATTTAATATTCTTACAATGTCTTTATGAAAATGAACTATTTTATGCTCTACTAGTTATCTTCCTAAATTCAACCTTAGCATCTTATTTCTTTTAAATATGCTAAAGTGATACTGTAGAATACCATCTGTTTTGAACCTCTATATTTGTTTTTGCAGTTTAAGAATTATTTTTCCAGTTTAAATTCGTATACATTTTGCACTCACTCAGCTCTAGTTTTACTCAAATACATTCTATTCATAAAACTCTCTTTCACTATAGTAGACACTGTCATTTAATATGGCTAATCTGATCTGAAGTCCCTTTTTGTATTGGAGAAGCAAATTTTTTGTGCTTCCATGTATGTGATTTCACTGGACCACATTTTTCATTTAGAGGGAGAGGGAATGAGGGAGATTACTGGATATCAGGAGCAGCAGAAATATATAATCTTCCTCAGAAGTAACCAAATATGCTGACATTTTGACCTTGATCTTCTACACTATAAAACTTGTTTTAAGTTACTCTGATTGTAGTAGTATTTATGACACTCCTAAGAAATTAATAAGCCATCTAACTTCAAACTCCACTAAAGATCCACTAATTGTTTTATAATGTGCTTTCAAGCAAAAGTTTAGAACTGAAATATAAGGGAGTTGGGCGGCAGCGCAGCGGGTTAAGCGCACATGGCACGAAGCACAAGGACTGGCCTAAGGATCCCAGTTCGAGGCCCAGCTCCACACCTGCAGGGGTGTTGCTTCACAGGTAGTGAAGCAGGTTGGCAGATGTCTATCTTTTTCTCCCCCTCTCTGTCTTCCTCTCCCCTCTCCATTTCTCTCTGTCCTATCTAACAACGACATCAATAACAACAACAATAAAAAACAACAAGGGCAACAAAAGAGAAAATAAATATAAAATTGTTTTTAAAAAAAGAACTGAAATATTAGAAAAGAGGAAAGAATCTTATTAATAAACTCCTTTTGTGTCTACTCCATAAGAGTTCATTCAAAAAGAAACTTGACACCTACATAGTCCTATTGCAATTATTTTTTCCAAATAAAATGTAGAACCTTTTATTTACTAGTCATACTGAATTTTTATGTTATTGCTTTTGGCCTATCATTTCAATATATTCTGATTTTGACACTGACCTTTATTTAATGCTACCTGTTGTCTTTGGTAACTTTATGATCTCTGAAAATTTAATAAACATGGCATTTATTTTTGTCAAAGCTACTGATTAAAAATGCATAGAAACAGTGTCCAAGGAACAAAATCCCAGATAATATAAAACTTTATACTGGCAATGGATTAACAATCAAATTTTATATCATCTTCTTATAAGGATATATAAAAAAAAAGTTTGTCAAAGGAATGCTTGCTTATTTACTGTTGTCTCTTACTGAATATCAATCAATGAACAGATAAAGAATATAAGCTTTTTTTTTTGGTGCTTCCATGTATGTGATTTCACAGGAGACTACATTTTTCATTCAGAGGGAGAGGAAGGAGAGAGATGAAGAAGAGGGAGGGGGTGGGAAGAGAAAGAAGGAGACATACTAGGGCTTTCTCTGGTGCCATAATATCTCCCACTTGACCCTGAGGCATGAACCCGAGTTGTGTCCATGGTAAGGTACACATGCCACCCTGTGAGCTATCTCTATTGCCCCATGGTAACTGTCTTTTTGAAATGCAACTATGGAAGTAATATGCAAAAATTTCACTAAAATGTAGCTATGATTAATCCATAATCAACATAATTGGTGATTCTATGCTGATCTAGATCTTGGGTTCAGATATAAAAAGTATGTCCAAAAAGTTATGACCTAATAATCTCTATGTCTAATTATATTGCAAGTCTCCATGATGGATACAAACACACAGCCTATTCATGCAAACATGTACAATGCAGAATGTAGAAATAATCATTAAATTGATTATTCTATTCTGACCAATATATCAATAAAACTAAGAAGCAGAGCTGGAACTCAAATCCAGTACCATATGTTTAGCTACTGTCCTATTAGGTTAACAAAATTAATCATGTTGTTTTTATTTTTTATGTACCAGGCTTGTGTTTCCAGCTGACACTTCCCCCCTTTAATTTCAGCTAAGAGAGAGAAAGAGAAATAGAGACATTACAACAGTACTCCACCACTAGTGAAGTTGTCCATGATGCCATGTATGGGGGTGCTGTGCATGGTACTTCTAAATGACACTGGGGTTGGAACGTAGGTTCTCAGTTATGGTAAAATATACAACTCAACTGGCAGAGGTATCTCCTGCCCCCACAGGAACAGTATTTTTATTTATCTCCCTACAATATATAGTTTTGAAGGGGCCAGGGCACTAAAAAATATGTTCAGGATAACACACACACACACACACACACACACACACACACACACACACATACTCTCTCTCTCTCTCTCTCTCTCAACTTTCTTGCATGTAACAATAATAATGAAAGGCCACTAGGTAGTAAATAAGCAAACTCTTATGTTCTAGTCCTATCTATTCATACTGAAGTGTCACAGAAGAAAAGAATATAATGTGAGTCAAATTGCATATTAATGAAGAGGAATTTTAGATAAAATTGTTTATCTACACAAACTTCACTTGTATCACACACAGAACAAATTAAGAAATACTTTTTTTTTTCTTTTACTTCCTCATTCAACTCAAACATTTTTTGAGAATTCCCTAGTGCTGGGTGCTATGCAAGGTATCATGGATACAAACATAAAATCTTAACTTTTGCCCTTAATTATTTTGTGTGTATACAAGAGGAGTAAGTAGAAAGAGAAAAAAGATTTTGCCTGCCAACACTTCACTGAAGAGGTTATGTATGGTAAAATGTGGGTGCCAATTTGTGACCAACCATCTCTGCAATAAAGATTAAGAAATATTTACTTATTTATGTGAGAGAGGGAGAGAACTGGAAGATCACTCTGGTACATGAGATGCCAGCTATCAAATCTGTGACCCTACTGTGCCACCCCACACTGCTGTAATAAGGATTTTAAAGAGTCCACCACATATTTTCTTGAAAAAAATTTTTTTCATTAGGAAAATATTTACGAGCTAGTTCTTGTCACAGGGGTACAGCTTCTTCATCTCCCCATGATAGGTGTCTGTATACCAGTCCTACCAACTCAAGTTTTCCACCACCATTATGCACTTTGTCCCCAGAGCCTCTCTACCTCCCTTTCACCTCCAGACCACATTCAGTTCAAGTCTCACCTTGTTTTCCTTTTCTCCCTTCCTCCTTTCCTTCCTGATCTCTCTCTGTGTATCTGTGTCTCTGTCTCTGTCTCTTTCAGAAAGAGACCACAGCACTGAAGCTTTCTTCATGCAACAGCGGTTGAGTTTGAACTTGGGTTGTATACTTGCCAAAGCAGCATACTATCAAAGTAAGCTATTTCACTGGCCCTCTCTCCTTGTTTTTGAAGTTCCACCTGTGAGATCATCCAATATTTGTTTTCCTTGGGCTTTTTTGGCTTAACATGATTCCTTTGAGTTCCACCCAAGATGTCACCACTCCCCCCGACCCCCCCCAGGCCACTGCTCAACTCTGGTTTATGACTGTGCTGGGGATTATCTGGGGCCATCAGTGACTCTAGCTTGAGATTTTGTTTGCAAAAGCATTATGCTATCTCCCCAACCTTCACCACATATTTTCTTTTAATTTTACTTATTTATTTATTATTGGATAGAGACAAGAAAGAAATTGAGAGGGGAGGGAAATATAGAGAGGGAGAGACACAGATACCTGCAGCCCTGCTTGACTACTTGGGAAACTTTCCCCCTTGAACCTGGGTCCTTGAGCACTGTAATGTGTGCACTTAACCAGGTGTGCTACCGCCTGGCCCCATCATGTTTTCTGTTATGTTTCAATAACTTTTCCAGTAACCCAATTTCAGAAACTTTGTTTGATTCTCTGTTCTTCACACCTCCTCATCAGATAAAAGGGCACTCTTTAGCATGTTACAATTATCTGTTAATATTAAGCTTAAGGATTTATTCCTTCATTAAATATTTACATTCCTATGTACAATTATCAGGGAAAAACATTATTTTCTATATCCATAATCATACACGACAAATTGATGGCATCAAAACACTTCATTACATGGTTTGGTATGCAAAAGCATCAAGTTGTCAAAACAGTTTCAGTTGCCTTTTAAAGATTTTATTTATTTATTAATGAGAAAGATAGGAAGAGACCAGACATTACTCTGGTATATGTGCTGCCAGGGATTGAACTCAGGACCTCATGCCTGAGAGTCAAATGCTCTATCTACTGTGCCACCTCCTGGGCTACTCAAATGCCTTTTAGGAGAAAAAAATGCAAAGTAATATTCTGATTTCTAAAACAATGATGCATTTGTGCTGAAACTAAAAAATAGCAAGTATCTTACAATGGCAAAAACTAGGATGATATCCGAATCAAGAAGTGTGAAGCCAACATCACCCTGATACCAAAAGCAGACAGGGACACAACCAAAAGAGAAAACTACAGACCAATATCTCTGATGAACACAGATGCCAAAATATTGAACAAAATTCTAGCCAACTGGATACAGCAGTATATTAATAAGACTGTTCATCATGACCAAATGGGGTTTATCCCAGGGATGCAATGTTGGTTTAATACACATAAATCAATCAACGTGATCCACTATATCAATAAAAGCAAGACCAAAAACCACATGGTTATATCAGTAGATGCAGAGAAAGCCTTTGACAAAATCTAACACCCCTTTATGGTCAAAACACTATAAAAAATGGGAGTAGATGGAAAATTTCTCAATATAGTGGATTCTATATATAGCAACCTACAGCCAACATCATACTCAATGGTGAAAAACTGGATGCATTTCCCCTTAGACAGGGCTGCCCACTATCACCATTACTAGTCAACATAGTGTTAGAAGCTCTTGCCATAGCAGTCTGGGAAGAGCAAGGAATTAAAGGGAAACAGACTGGAAGAGAAGTCACACTCTATTTGCAGATGATATAATAGTATATACACAGAAAAACCTAAAGAATCCAGCAGGGAGCTTTTGGAAATTATCAGGTAATACAGTAAGGTGTCAGGCTACAAAATTAACATACAAAAGTCAGAATCAAGCAGTATAAACAAATATAACCAATGACAAAATGGCAAACTGGTAGGTGGTGAAAGGGAAGGACTTTTAGATATGCTGAGTGGCACCAGGTTTAAAAGCACGAGTGGCTGGGGCCATGGCTCCCTGAGTAGAGTGAGGGCCTCTGATACAGTAACAGATTCTGGAGCAGTAGTCTGGTCTCTCTTATAATGTAAGTAAATATTTTTTAAAAAGTGAAAGGACATGAAATAAAGTGTAAGGAAGAGAGTTAGCAGATACTAGGTAAGACTATTAATTTCCTTTTTTAGGTATGAAACATATTTTGAAAATTAAACATTGAGAAGTCCTTGAAGGAAAGAGAGAGACTGGGGGTATTGATCGACCTGCCAACATCATGTTCAGCGAAGAAGCAATTACAGAAGCCAGGTCTTCCACTTTCTGCACCCCATAATGATTCTGGGTCCATACTCCCAGCGGGATAAAGAATAGGAGGGGATGGGACATGAAACCCTGGTGGTGGGTTATGTGTGGAATTTTACCCCTCTTAACCTATAGTTTTGTTGATATTTTCTGTTTTTTATTTTATAAGTAAATTTATATATAAAAAAGAAAAAAAAAGTCCTTGAGTCTGATCTGTAATTACTTACTATGAAAGGAAGAGAAGAAAGTTTAGTCATGCATTTAGATGAGTATTTGTGACACCATGGGGGAACATTTCTACATCTTTGTAGCAGGAAGATTTTTTTTTTCCAGTAGGTAAGTAACAAATTAACAAAACAGGAAGATCTCACTGAATTTTCCTCACTATAAAATGGATGTTAATTTCCTGTGAAATTTCCTTCAATGGTTCTTGATAAATTTTATAGAAAGTCTGTATAATAGCTAAGTTATTTCAAGATCTGTCTTGAAATCTTCAGATTCATCTTCATTCACATGACCTTTGTGTAACTTTTTGGCAATTCTGATCTCTTTTGGCTATTCAAATGTATCACCAAGACTATCTCTTTTTTTAACCTGTTGTCTCTATTTCTACTCCTTTTTTTTTTCTTCCCTCAGGGCTATCACTGGGGCTCAGTGCCTGCACTATGAACCCACTGCTCCTGGAGGCTACTTTCCCCATTTTTGTTGTTGTGTTGTTGTTGCCCTAGTTATTATTGTTATTGCTGTTGCTGGTGGATAGGACATAGAGAAATCGTGAGAGGAGGGGAAAACAGAGGGGAAGAGAAAAGCAGCCACCTGCTGTTTGACCACTTGTGAAGCAACACCCTTGCAGGTGGAGGGGATGAGACATCCCCTTGAACCGGGATCCTAATGCCAGTCTGTGCGCTTCGCACAGTGTGCACTGAATCTGCTGTACTAATACCCGGACCGCTATTTCTACTCTTCTTACCTATTTCAAGAAGATGCTGCCATGCACTAAAAACTAGAGTTAGCACAGGGGAAGATGTATTCATCTTCCTGTCTTTTCTTCTTTTTACGTGGAGAACCTGTCTTTACTAAGACTTAACCACAGTCCCTCACTCACTGTTTTATTACCTTTCTATGTTCTATCTTTCAATTTTGAACAAAAATATGAATAAAGGAGAGGTGTTTTTTTTTTAAATCTTTATATCTCATTTCCTTTCCTTTAAGAAACTGCTCAGTAATTTTAAAATAGTCTCTATTTTTATGTCATATAGAGCAAAGTCTTCCTTTTCTATTGAAACAGAGAAATAAGTCTATGCTTAAATTAACTCTGTATAACAATCAGTTCCTACTTTTGTTTGTTTGTTTATTGCCATCAGGGTTACCATCTATAAGATTCTTCTACTCCCAGGGACTCCTTTTTTGTATAGAGGATTTTCGAAAGGCAGAAAGGGAGAGGGACAAAGAAGGGGAGCCACCAGAGCACTGCTCTATACCTGGTGAAGCTTCCCCACTGCAGGTGTGATGGTTTCTGGCTTGAACCCAGTTCCTTTTGTATAATAAAGTGTGAGCTCTACTGGGCACTAATGAAATAGGTACATTATAAATTTAGTAGGCTTTTTAGGCTATTGACTAGAGAAGTAACTGCCACATAAAAACTCAATTGGTATATAAACCCTGGTTCGCAAATTCCAAAGTCAGTTATCTTTTTATTGCTCGTCTTCACAAAGGATGGTGGATGATTCTGCACCCCATGCCCTGACACCTGTCACTTGGTGATTAATATCTGGAGACATTTTTGTTTGTAGAAACATATGCTGCTAGTCAGTACTGTGGAGAGGTATTGGTATACTTCTAATTCTGCTTCAAAAAACCCCTCCTGTTTCATTTGGTTTAATCCCCCCCTGCTTAACACTGTATTCTATTTACATAAACCATTGTTAACTAAGCACCATCCTCCCTCCAGGGCAATGGTGGTTCAGTGGTAGAATTCTCACCTGCTCCACTCCCTCTAATTATCACACCCTGATTTTCACCAGTCACTTTTCTCTCCACCCTCTCTATGTCACATCCTGTTTACAGTATATATATACTGTATATATATACAGTATATATATATACTGTTGGCAGTATATATAAGGACAGATTTGTGAGTTTTCAGTTTAGTTTAGTTTTAGCTTAGCTTGGCTTAGATTGCGCTGCGTTCTGCATGAATAAAGAGATACTGCATACAACCCAGCCATGAGTCCCTGGTCGTCTGTCTCCTGTCAGTGAAGCTCAGCCCGACATAATGGTGCCTGAACAGGGACTGGCAGCGATGTGGGACCTAACCCACCCATCCCCCAGATAAGTAAACTTGACTACCCATCTGCCATGGGTTGCTTTTCTACTTATGAAGAGGTTTGCCAAAGCCTCTAATGTTTCATCATGAGACAGTTACTCTGTCTCTGGAACATTTTGCTCTGGGCCACACTTTGGTTCCCAGATTGGGAACTTTGGTTTCTTGTGACCCTAATCATAGAGCTTGGGAGATGCACGGAGATTTCTCCTTGGACTTTCTGGATTCCCTCTCCCATGTTTCCCAAGGAAAAGGACTACATTTTGCTCTGGGCCACAATCTGGTTCTTTATGACCGTGATCGTAGACCTTGGGATATGCATGGAGATTTCCCCTGGGACTTTCTGGACTTCTTCTCGCATGTTTCCCGCTGAGAAGGACTACTCTAATTTGAGGAGCATTCTCCAGTACCCAAGAATGGAGACACGTGGTTAGTTCTACTCTCCTGATTCGATTCTTTCTTCGATGGGAAGACACTTTTAAAAATGGGTGCCTGAAGCAATCCAGCAGGAACAGTCAGAAGCATCCTAAATGGAATTTCGAGGAGCTTTTTGGACTAGGACGCCCTCTGGGGACTCATGATGCTATATGGTAAGATCTGGATAATCTGGTTAAATGTGAAAGAAGCAAAAACTGCCTACCGCTTCTCTCTATGTTCTCTCTGAATATCTTAAGTTTGCTGTTTGCTTTCAGTTGCATTTCATAAGGGAGTGATTTGAATGACTGAATTTTTGTATGACATTGACTTAAAAAAATGCTGGACACAGCCATGATTTCTAGAGACATCCAGAAACAATCCAAAAAATTGTTTTTTCCTCCTTTGATTTTTTTTACGTCTTGGCATAAATCTGAAACATTTAATCCTGAAAATGGTATGAGTTATGGGCAGGGCAGATAGTGCAATGATTATGTTAATGATTCTCAAGCCTGAGGCTTCTAACCTTGGTTCTTCTGTTTACCTTTCCACATTTTATTGAGTTTAAACTGTTTTAACAACCTTGAAATCATACTAGAAAGGACTTCCAATTATAATGGAGTTATCAATTATAGTAAACTTCTAATCTGCTACAAGTTTTGTTTGACAAGTAAGTGAATTTCAGCTGTCAAGTCTTCACATGAAAAAGCATCTACCCAAATGGAATTCCTGGAAATCCATTTGGACCCGTTCTCTGACATCACCCACAAATGGAATGACTACAACAGCACATCCCCGGGAACCAATGATGTGACCTAGCACGACCTGAAGAAACGGATTCACAGACTCCAAAGCTCACTCTCTACAGAAAAGCGGAATTCCAGTGGCTGACATTCTCCATCTAGGCAGATGTGCAGCGTTTCATCTCCTGGCATTTCTTCTGTGGTCATCTACTTTGGACTGACACTTCCATCGGACTTACTGGTACACCTCTTGGACACTTTACACAACTTTACAGCAGTTTCCCTTTATGCTGCTGGGTTTCTCAAAGACTGACTGCAGCCAGCTGCCTTGGGACTTTATAGGCCATGTCCCCTCACCTGCAGGCTCTGTTCCCAGAGTCAGGAAACCCTCACTCCTTACTAGGTCATGCCCACAGAGGCAAGAAATGCCCTTTGAGGCAAGAGATGCCCACAGAGGCATGAAGCGCCCCAGAGGCAACAGATGCCCCCAGAGGCAAAAAATGCTCTTTCAAATGCTAGGCCTTGCTCTTTGAGGCAGGAAACGCCCCCTCAGGCCTCCCCTTGGCATCACACTGGTTCTTGCTGCTTTCCTATTTTGTTCCTCCATGTCGTATGCCAGTTCTTTTGAAAACGCCTGTATGATATAGGTTTCTGTTCACCCCACACTTCTGATACTATGGCTATTAGTTAAAAAGAAAGGGGGAATTGTTGGTATGCTTCTAATTCTGCTTCTAAAATCCCCTCCTGTTTCATTTGGTTTAATCCCCCCCTGCTTAACACTGTATTCTATTTACATAAACCACTGTTAACTAAGCACCACCCTCCCTCCAGAGTATTGGTGGTTTAGTGGTAGAATTCTCGCCTGCTCCACCCCCTCTAATTGTCACACCCTGATTTTCACCAGTCACTTTTCTCTCCACCCTCTCTATGTCACATCCTGTTTACACCCTACTTGGCAGTATATATGGACAGATTTGTGAGTTTTCAGTTTAGTTTAGTTTTAGCTTAGCGTGGCTTAGATTGCGCTGAGTTCTGCATGAATAAAGAGATACTACGTACAACCCAGCCATGAGTCCCTGGCCGTCTGTCTCCCGTCAGTGAAGCTCAGCCCGACAGAGAGATAGTCATTAGAAACTACCAAAAAATAAACTTTGGAAGATGATTACCTTAGATCACTGGCAGGATTTCAATAAGCATGGGGTGGGGGTAATAAAGGTGAATTCTAGATAAGAAGTTCAGAAAACCAACAGGTTTAAGAGGCACTGAGTCAATTAGCAAGACTAAAGTGAAAAGAACAGTAAAGTGAGACGCAAGGCTAGAAAGATTAAATGATCTTTTAAAAAGAAAAAGAAACTTAAATTATCGAGTCACTGAAGATTTTTTTTTTACATTTTTTTAAATTTACTTATTTCCTTTTGTTGCCCTTGTTTTATTGTTGTAGTTATTATTATTGTTGGATAGGACAGAGAGAAATGGAGAGAGGAGGGGAAGACAGAGAGGGGCAGAGAAAGATAAGACACCTGCAGACCTGCTTCACCGCCTGTGAAGTGACTCCCATGCAGGTGGGAAGCCTGGGGCTCGAACCGGGATCCTTACACCGGTCCTTGTGCTCTGCGCCACATGCTTAACCTGCTGCACTACCGCCTGACTTCCGTCACTGAAGATTTCAAAGCAGGTGTGTGACATGAACAATATAGTAAAATTAATCAAGAAATCAGGGCAGAGAATTTCAGTATGATGTTGCTTCAAGAGTTAAGCCATAAGGTATTCAGAGTTTGCGTCATGGTGTAGGGGAGGTGAAAACGGAAGAAATCCCAAGTATTTACAACTCTACTTATCATACATTTTTCTTTTGTTTCAAATGTTAATTACCACTGTACCTGTAATGCACTGAAACTGTCCATCTTCTCTTCTTATTGTAAATGCTTCCCCTGGGTTAACTTGTACCAGAATAACCTGAAAATGATAGGAAGAAGAATCAATAAAAGTTATAGTAGAGGAAATCAATATACCAAGATAGTAAATGTTGTTTATAAGAAAGAAGGGGTGAACTGTTTGAAACTGGGAAGGAAAAGGAGATTAATTTAAAAAAAGTACTCATTCTTCTAAAAGCCAGATTTAAGTCAAAAGTAATGGAGTAAAAAGAAAAGATAGTAGGGTAAACTTTTACTGGTAATCAATCAACTTCAGTTTAAACAAAGTGGAGTAAAACCACAGAATTTTGGATCACAGATGATTGGTTCATCTGCTGATACATACTAGGTTTTCATAAAGATAAGACATAAATTGGTAGGTTAAGCATGAGATAAGCATCCTTGAAACAGTATATCTCAAATAACATGGGAGAACACAATCTCACTATTTGAAATAGTTTTATTTTCATTATATAAACAATACACTCTAACTTTGTGAAATCAGAAGAAAAAAAAACTGGGAAAAATCATCTATTTTTCCATTCTTTGATAAACAATACACTGACCAAGTTCTTAGTTTTGTTCTCTATGCATTGCTGTTTCTTTGAATACAGTCATTACAATTTTGTATTTTTTTAGCTTATTATTTAAAAAAGATTTCCTATGTTTTCACTTAACATATTTCAACAAGTATATAGATATAGATGACTATATCATCAAGTACTCTACCATTCTCTTAAAATAAGGTCTTTTTCAATTTTTCCATTATCAACAATGCTAAAGTGAGCATTCTGGTACGTAGTTTTCCCCTATGATTAGTATAATTCCCTTAACATATATTCTCAGAAACAAATTCTCATGCTATTTATTGTTAATGGGTTTTATAACTTCTTTTCTTTTCTTTCTTTTTTTTTTTTTTTGTCTCCAGATTTATAACTGGGATTCAGTGTTGCACTACGAATCCATTGCTGCTGGAGGCTGTTTTTTCCCTTTTGTTTCTCTTGTTATTAGATAGGCCAGAGAGAAATTGATAAGAGAAGGGGAAGACAGAGGGGGGAGATAGACACCTGCAAACCTACTTTACCGCCTGTGAAGCGACCCTCCTGCAGGTAGGAAGCCAGGGGCTTGAAAACTGGGATCCTTATGCCAGTCTTGGCGCTTTGCCCACATGCCTAGCCCCAAGGGTTTTATAATTTCATATTCCTCTCTTCTAATCTATAAGAAGACCTTTTGACCATATTCTATACAACTCTGGGAACTGTATATAGAAGAATAAGTACAAAGCTACAGGAAGTATATGTCGTAAACAGTTTAAAATTTCAATGAACTAAAGAAACTCTGAACTTCTGTATGGTTATAGAGGTGGTAAGAGGACACAGGAATAAAATAAATAGACACATAGGCAGAGCTGAACTATGAAGGATCTGTGGAATATTTTTAAGGGTAATAAAGAATGTTACTTAAGCAGGTAGTGGTAGGAAGAACCACAGTAACCAGTTACTAGACAATTCATCAGGAGACTACAGTAGTCATCAAAGCAAGCTTTTTCTTAAAATGCAACTTCTACAACAGTAGGACTTTCCAAACTTCAAAATTATATTTCCTATTTCTTTTTTTGAAAAGATTTTATTTATTTATTAATAAGAAAGATAGGAGGAGAGAGAAAGAACCAGGTATCACTCTGGCACATGTGCTGCCAGGGATCAAACTCAGGACCTCATGCTTGAGAGTCCAAGGCTTTATCACTGCACCACCTCCTGGACCACTTGTTTCCTACTTCTTTCTGAACTTACTTGCCTTGATAAATTACAAATACATCTAACTTGTTATGTCTAACTCATTTGAGTTTCCTAAAAAATTAAGCTGGAAAATTCTTTTCATCTGAATATACTATCAATTCACTATGAAGTCTGAATTATTTATGCATCAAAGTGTTATTAAACTGAATTAATTATACAAAGTTTGAATACAACTTTATCTGCAGATCATTAGATTCTGTAAATCTGTGGAGAGACTGGAAAATGTACTTCAAACTAAGTCTAAAAAGAGAGATTACTGTCTGTACATAAAAAAAGGAACAATAAATGAATAATACAGTTCAATTTTAGTTGTCTGAGTTTGGCTATTAGTTCTATAAAAAATAATAGCCCTGTCAACAAACCACCCAGTTAATTCACTTATTTTTCAAGTAATGAGCAATCAGGCACTATTTACAGAGTTGTGGATACAAGAATGAGTCAGTACAGGAGACAGGTGTAACCACATACAATGCTCAAACAGAAGACTACAGAGTGTAACACAATAATGAGAAAATATTTTTTAATATTTCTTTTTACAATATTTCTTTTAGTCTTTATTTATTATTGCACAGAAACAGTGAGAAATTGAGAGGGGAGGGGATGATAGAGAAAGAGACAGATAAACTCCTACAGCCCTGCTTCACTTGTGAAACTTTCCCTCTGCAGGAGAGACTAAAGGCTTGAACCTGAGTCCTTGTGCACTGTAATGTGTGTGCTTAACCAGGTGCACCATTGCCTGCACCTCCCCAAATACTATATATATATATTTCTGTTTAGCCTCATTTATCTTTAATTACTTTTTAGGAATTAAACTATTGTTAGAGAAAAATTAAGGATGTGGAATTATGTAAATTTCATGTTCAAATCCTACTCTATTATATAACTTAGTGGTTTACAGTATGGTTATTGGCATTCGGGCATATCAATATATTAAGACACTTTACACACACTTCCTCCCGTGAGTCTTTTGCTGTGGTGTACTGCACCAGTCCATTTACTTTGGGTTTTCCTTTTCTGGTCTTTTAAAGCAAATTATTTAAATTCTTTGAACTTCAGTGTCTTCTTCAAAATGCAGTTGTTTATTTACCAAGGATTACGGGCAACACTAGATGTATACTTCCAGTACATTATCTCACAAGAGTAAGTCCTAGAAAATAATATATTATTCAAATCCAGTATGTAGGGATATATGTTCATATCATCTAGAAAATATATCAATAGAATATTTCATCTCTAGACAATGCTGTAAAAGTGAGGCAATTTCCCATACTTAAAAAATGAATGTGGGGGGAGTCGGGCGGTGGCGCAGTGGGTTAAGCGCAGTGGGTTAAGCGCACGTGGCACAAAGCGCAGGGACCGGCGTAAGGATCCCGGTTCGAGCCCCCGGCTCCCCACCTGCAGAGGAGTCGCTTCACGGGTGGTGAAGCAGGTCTGCAGGTGTCTATCTTTCTCTCCCCTCTCTCTCTGTCTTCCCCTCCTCTCTCCATTTCTCTCTGTCTTATCCAACAACAAAGCAACGTCAACAATGGCAATAATAACCGCAACGAGGCTGCAACAACTAGGGCAACAAAAAGGGGGAAAAATGGCCTCCAGGAGCGGTGGATTGATTCATGGTGCAGGCACTGAGCCCAGCAATAACCCTGGAGGAAAAAAAAAATGAATGTGGGGGCCAGGTGGTGGCACACCTGGTTGAGTACACATGTTGCAATGCTCAAGAAGGACTCAGGTTCAAGCGCCCCGTCCCCACCTGCAGGGGGGAAAGAACTGCAAGTGGTGAAGCAGTGCTGCAGGTGTCTCTTGTCTCCCTCTCTGTCTCCTCAATCATCTCAACTTCTGGCTGTCTCTATCCAATAAATAAAATTAATAAAAAAATTTTTAAAATGTGAATATATAGATATGGATGTATAGGTACACATATCTGTATCCAAATATATATTTGTAACTAAGGATCTATGTCTTTATGTACTTCACAACAGCTCTTAAGTAGATTTCTTCTTCATTCTAAAAACCTAAAAGTGTCATACTTGTATAAGTGTGCCATGTGCCCACTAAACATGTACATGAAAATGGTAATTAAATCTTAAGTTTCTAATGAGTTCTATTAAATAGTGAAACTGAATTTTTCTTTCTCTTTTTAAATTTTCTATCTTTTCTGACTTTCTTTTTTTATTCACTAATTTTATAAAATTACATGTCAACAGGGGTTTCAATCCACACCATTCCCAAAACTAGAGTTCTGAATCTTCAGTCCCCCCACTGTTCCCCTAAGGTTGTAGACATGGGCCAACCATCATCTCTACAACTCTATGTCTACATTTATACATAATCGCCCCCCTTTTCTTCCTGATCCAATCCTCTCTTCCCCTCCATGCCACTCGACAACACTAATACCTCCATATGTTCCTCTCCTTTTCCTCCTCTCTCTGGGAGCTGATGGAGCTGGAGTTCAGAGCCCTCTTCTTCCTATCACTTTCTCCCACTGGGAGTATGGGTCAAGGTTGTTTCTGGTAGGAGAAAATGTATTGTGAGATGATTTCTGTTCTAGTCTGCCTCTTGAGGTCAAAATAATGTTAATATATTTGACCATATAGATCATCTCATCACTATCATCTGCCTTTGTAAACATTTGACATGCCATATTATGCATTGCATCTTTTATCTCATGAATTATACTAGAGGAACTTTTCCTTGACATCATTGCTACTAGTGTTGCTTATAGGCAAGTTGTGTAGATAGCATTCCTTTTGACTGGAGCATCTGAAGTGTTTTTGTGTCTGGAATCTGCATTCTCTTCCCTTTATTACTAATAGGCTTTATTTCTTTATTTCTGCAGAAGGTAGGAGTTCTGGCTTCTGTAATTGCTTCTCTGCTGGACATGGGTGGATCCATAAGCCCAGCCTGGTGAAACTGAATTTTTTTCCACCTGTGCCTCACTACTGTGCACTTCCACTATTCTCAGAGAACATTTCTGTTCCTTTTAATTAAGATAGACAGCACCAATTGCCATATCATATATGCTTTACTACCTTTATCAGAAAAGGATATGATCTCAAATTATGAACATGCTTAATAATGCAAAGTACTATAGCCCCTTTAAAAAACAATTTCACAGTTTCTTAAACAGTCTTACATACAATCCCAAAATCATGATCCTAGGCACTACCCAGTAAGTTCACCCCAATACTGCACATAAATATTTAAAGCAGCTTTATAATTGCCAAAATCTAGAGGAACGAAATTATCGTTTGGTAGCTGAATGGATAAACATTCATACATTAAGGTATTAATCCGTAATTTTAAAAAAGATAGGAACTAAATCACAAAAAAGAAGCTGTGTAGATATACCATGTTAAATGAAAGAAACTGGTCTAAAAGTTGAGGCTGTAGGGCACAGGAGTGGCACATACAGTAAAGAACACATGCTACAATGTGTAGGGACCCAGGTTCAAATCCTGGACCCCACCTGGGGTGAGTATCTTTATAAGCAGTGAAGCTATGCTGCAGGGGTTGCTCCTTCTTCCCCCCTTTTCCTCTAGACTTCTGTCTCTATCCAAAAGAAATGTATTTTCTAACTATGCAACTTTCTAGAAAAAGATAAAATTATAAGACCAGTAAAAATATTAGTGAGTGTCAAGGACTGGGGGAGGAAGGTTAGAAAGGGGAGTGAATGGGGGAACATAGGGAATATTTAGGGCAGTGAAACTATCCTGTATGATACTGTAATGCGATTTAAGTCATACATTTATCAAAAATCCCCAAACTGTACAGTATCAAGAATGAAATCTAATGTAAACTGTACAACTCACTTAAAATAATATATCATATTGGGTTCATTAATTAGTAACAAATATGCCAAATATGTGTTATTAATGGGAAACTATGGAAGTAGTGGTATGAGAAAATTCTTTTTTTATTTTTTTAAATTTTTTATTTAAGAAAGGATTAATTAACAAAACCATAGGGTAGGAGGGGTACATTTCCACACAATTCCCACCACCCAATCTCCATATCCCACCCCCTCCCGATAGCTTTCCCATTCTCTATCCCTCTGGGAGCATGGACCCAGGGTCATTGTGGGTTGCAGAAGGCAGAAGGTCTGGCTTCTGTAATTGCTTCCCCGCTGAACATGGGCGTTGACTGGTCGGTCCATACTCCCAGTCTGCCTCTATGAGAGAATTCTTGTCAGTCTTTCTTTAAAACAAAAAATGCTCTAAAAATAAAGCCTATTAATAACAAAGGGAAGAGAATGAAGATTCCAGACACAAAAATGCTTCAGATGCTACCAGTCAAAAGGAATGCTATCTATACAACTTCCTTGTAAGCAACGCTAGTAGCAATGATGTCAAGGAAAAGTTCCTCTAGTATAATTCATGAGATAAAAGATGCAATGCATAATACGGCATGTTAAATGTTTACAAAGGCAGATAATAGTGATGAGATGATCTATATGGTCAAATATATTAACATTATTTTGACCTCAAGAGGTGGACTAGAACAGAAATCATCTCACAATACATTTACAAGATAGTATACTATTCCCCAATATAAATTATGCTATTTTGTGTATGTGAGGGGAGGCACGCATACACATGCAGGAGAGGGAGGAGGGAAACTGGGACTTTATGCATATTAACTGTTCCATATAACTTTTCTGCATTTAGACAGAGACAGATACTACAGCACCAAAGCTTCCTCTGTTACTGTTGCACTTCCCACATGGTACCTGGGGTGGTGGCAGGCGGGCAGTGGTGCGCCTGGTTAAATACACATTACCATATGGTGCCAGGGCTTGAACCTGGGTTGTACCCTCGAAGGTGAAGTATCTCTCCAGTTCTTTACTTTCTTATTATTTTAGTGTATGTATTTTAAAACTATCTTTTAGTATTTAATTTACTAAAAAAAATCTTTTGATTTAAGTCTTGACTGGGGGTATCTACAGAGTTTCTTCTGTCTTTTAAACAGTTACTGAGCACTTCAGACTCAGTAAATATTTACTGAGCTTCTTCAGGCTCATTTTACCTTCATAGATAAAGCTATTGTAAGGTATCACTATTACCATGTAGAATCAATAATACCTGAAAAACTTATTAACTTTTCTATGGTGACTGAAATTTAACCTATCAACCAAGTTCCATGCTCTATTAAAATACAAAGCACTGCTAGTTAGAATTTTAGGATTAAGCCATTGACTGAAACCAGTTTTCCAGATCCTTTCCAATCAAAAAGAAAACATAGATGATTGAAGTGCTGATGGTATAATGCTGGAAAAGGAGCTAAGTAGGGGGCAAGAGTATTTTGCAGAGACACCCATCACCAATATATGAGAAATCATAGCCATGTTTAATTTTTTTTTTTTCTTCGCTACCAGGGTTATCACCGGGGCTTGGAACCAGCACTATGAATCCACAACTCCCAGTGGGCATTTCTTTCTTTCCTTCATTATTTCCTTCCTTCCTTCCTTCCTTCCTTTCTTCCTTCCTTCCTTCCTTCCTTCCTTCCTTCCTTCCTTCCTTCCTTCCTTCCTTCCTTCCTTCCTTCCTCCTTTCCTTCCTCCCTCCCTTCCTTCCCCTCTTTCTCTTTCTTTTTGGTCTATTTTGATAGGACAGACAGAAACTGAGAGGGATAAGGGAGACAGAGAGGGAAAGAGGAAAAGACACTTGCAGACCTGCTTTATTGCTCCTTAAGCTCATGAAGGGGCTCGAACCTGGTTCCTTACACATGGTAATAAGTGCGATCAACCTGCTGTGCCACCACCTGGCCCCCTATACCCATGTTTCAACAACTGTACTGTAAACCATTAATCTCTCAATAAAATGATTTGGAAAAAATAAAATCTGTCCTTCAGATTGAATCTACCCAATCCTCCAACAAATCTTGTTCTAATGTACTCTTCTATTCCTGACTCCTTCTTCTAGATCCATCCACACTACTAACATATGCTAGTAAAGGCAAGCTCAAGATATCAAGAAAAATTCTGTCAACACAATCTCCTTTGTAGTAAATCTAACAAAAGAGGTTAAAGGCTTGTACTAGAGAACACTGCTACAAGAAATAAAAGAAGACACAAAGAAATGGAAGAGCACCCCATTTTCATAGATCAGAATAAATATTGTCAAAATCAGAGGACCTAGTGGGGGTTGTATTGTTATGTGGAAAAGTGAGAAATGCTATGCATGCACAAACTATTGTATTTACTATGAATGTAAAACACATTAATCTTCCATTAAAGGAAAAAAAAATATTGTCAAAATGGCCATCTTCCCTAAAGCAATTTATAGATTCAATGTACAACTTATCAACATCCCTATGGTATTTTTCAAGAAAATTGAACAGTATATCCTAAAATTTGTGTGGAGCAACAAAAGAGCAAAAGTAGCCAAAGCAATTCTCAAGAGGTGGGGAATAAAATGGAGGTATCATGCTCTCTGGCTTCAGATTATACTACAATATAATAGCAGTTAAACTAGTGTGGTATGGCTGGTAAACCAAAAAAAAAAAAAAAATTCAGACAAATAGAATAGAAAGCCCAGAAATAAACCCACACATAAATGGACAAAAACTGTATGAGATAAAAGAAAGCCTCTGCAGTGTATTACATCAAAGTAAGACTGTGGGGTGATGGGAAAGGTTCAGGTCCTGTAATATGATGCCAGAGGAGGACCTAGAGGGGGTTGAATTGTTATATGGAAAACTGAGAAATGTTACACATGTATAGACTTCTATATTTTACTACCAACTGTAAACCATTAATCCACCCAATAAAGAAAAAGTAAGAAGAAAGCCTCTTCAACAAATGGTGTTGGGAAAACTGAAGAGTCACATTTAGAAGAACAAAACTAGATCATCATCTAACACTACACATCAACATTAACTCAAAATGAATTAAAGAGTTCGATATTATATTATATCTGAAGCTATAAAATACCTAGAAGAAAACACAGGTGATATACCTTAGTTAGGATCTAACATGAAAGATGTACTGGGAGACTCAATCCTGCTGGCAAAGGAAACTAACAAAAGAATAAACAAATGGGATTATATAAAGAAAAAAAAAAGCTTTTACACTTCAAAAGAAGCTACCACAAGAATTAAAAGGCAGCCAAGCAGTTGGGAGGGTATATTTATACATGATACATCTGACAGTGGGTTGATCTAAAAATATATAAAGGTATTATTATATAGTTCAACAACAGAAAAGTAAGCAACCCAATAAAAAACTGGTCAAAATATCTGAATTAACAGGTCTCTAAAGAAGACTTACAGATAGTCCACAGACATATGAAAACTTTGTTCCATATCATTTATCACTGAATAATTGAGAACTGAAACCACAATGAGATACTACCTCATAGCAAGAGAATAGTCAGAGAGAGAGAGAGAAAGAGAAGTGTCAAAAACAAGTGTTGGTCAGGTTGTGGAGAATAAGAAACTCTTGTACATTGTTGGAGAAAATGCAAACTGATACAGCCCTTCTGGAAAACAGTATGAAATGTCCTTAAAGAAAAATACTTTATGGGGCCAGGTGCTGGCACACCTGGTTGAGCACACATGTTACAATGTGCAAGGACCCAGGTTCAAACCCCTGGCCCCCATCTGCAGGGGGAAGGCTTCACAAGTGGTGAAGCAGTGCTGCAGGTGTCTCTCTGTCTCTCTATCACCCCCTTCCCTCTCAATTTCTGACTATCTCTATCCAGCAAATAAATAAAGATAAATTAAAAAAAAAAAAGAAAAATACTTTATGATCCTAGGCATACATCTCAAATGATTCAAAAACACTAAATTCTCTTTTCCTCATTTTCTTTTAAAAATCTATTTATTCATTTATTTATTCCCTTTTGTTGTCCTTGTTGTTTTTTTTATTGTTGTAGTTATTACTGTTGTCGTTGTTGGGTAGGACAGAGAGAAATGGAGAAAGGAGGGGAAGACAGAGAGGGGGACAGAAAGACAGACACCTGCAGACCTGCTTCACCGCTCGTGAAGTGATCCTCTGCTGGTGGGGAGCTGGGGGCTTGAACCAGGATCCTTACGTTGGTCCTTGCGCTTTGTACCACCTGCACTTAACCTGCTGTGCTACCGTCTGACTCCCTTCTTTTTTTCTTGTTTTTTACCAGAGCACTGCTCAGCTTTGGCTAATGATGATGCTGGGAATTGAACATGGAGCCTTAGGCATGAAAGTCTTTTTGCACAGCCACCATGCAATTTCCCTAACTTAAAACACTAATTTAAAAAGATATATGGGGGTGGGGGGCAGGCAATAGCACATCAGGTTAAGCGCACAGTGTGAAGCACAAGGACCAGTGGAAAGATCCCGGTTCAAGCCCCTGGCTCCCTACCCTGGCCGGTCACTACATAGGTGAAGCAGGTCTGTCTATCTTTCTCTTTCCCTCTCTGTCTTCCCCTCCTCTCTCAATTTCTCTCTGTCCTATCCAACAATAGCAACAATAACAAAAAGATGGCCTCCAGGAGCAGTGAATTCGTCACAGAGCCCCAACGATAACCCTGGAGGCAAAAAAAAAAGATGTATGGTTGATCACGCATGAACTTTCATGCCTGAGGCACCAAAGGTTCCAAATTTAACCCCCAGCACCACTATAAGCCAGAGCTGAGCAATGCTCTTGTACATAGGAAGGAAGGAAGGAAAAATAAAGAACAATCTATTCCTATGTTCACAGGTGCACTGACAAAATATGGAATCAGCCTAAATACCCACTGACAAACAAATGCATAGAGAAGTTGTGGGATATATTCAGTAAGATACAACTCTGCAATTAAAAATATGATATTGTATCACTTGGTACAAAAGGATAGAGCTGAAGGTGGTTATTCTAAAAGAATTCAGTGATGAGGTGAAAGACAACAATTGGATGGTTTAGCTCATCTATGGGATACAGATAACTAAAAGGAAACTGCAAACATAATAACCACACTGTCTCTAAACTTTTTAAGAACTATGGTGGTTATCAGTAAAGAAGGAAGAGTCACAAGAACTTTGGTGGAAGGTGAGGTGAGTCCCCCCCCACACACACATATACAGGTGTAAAACTATAACCCTGAAATCTTACAATTTTGTAAATCAATGTTAAATTACTAGCTATAAAAATATTCTAGAAAATTAACTCTCTTTTGGGGACAGAAGAGAAATATTCAAAGGCATCATGATCTTGTAGTGTGTTGTCTTCTTATAAGAAAATACTTAGTGATAACTATATCAACAAACTGTAGTATGCTACCTCAGAGTCTTTCATGCATTAAACTGCAGACAACTTGAAGTTAGTGACCAGCCTGAAGTAATAATGATGACTGAATATACTTACAGTGCCTCAAAATAAATAAGAATCTGGCACTTGGAGGGGTTGGAATTTTAACAGACAGATTTGACAATAAGCAAGGTACTGAAATGAAGTTGCTACTATAAGCTATCGAGCATGTGTGAAAATTAAAACCAAGACACATTTTTTTCATGACATGTTTATACAAAATAGAAAAATTCAGAACTCCAGCTACTTACTCTTTATTTATTTATTTTTAAAATTTATTTATTGTTGGATAGAGACAGAGAAATTGAGAGGGAAGGGGGAGATAGAGAGGGAGAGAGACAGTGAGACACCTGCAGACCTGCTTCACCACTCATGAAGCTTCCCCCTTGCAGGTGGGGACTAGGGGCTTGAACCTGGGTCCTTGTGCACTGTAGTGTGAGCGCTTAACCAGGTGCGCCACCGCCTGGCCCCTACTCACTGTTTATTTTCCAATGTCATGGTTAATAAAACAGACCCTCATCTGGTAAGCAAGTCGTAATTGCCCACCATAAGTAGAAAGTTTGTGAGGTAACCAAGTATGATTCTTTATTCTTATTTACCCAAGAAGTCAGTATGAGTAATAGGAGCAAAAGTTTTGTGCAACCTTTTTGATACTCAGCTTCAAAGTACCTACTTTGTAGATAATTGAAAGAATTAAAACCACAAAGTTCTTAGCACAGTGTTTTACATAGTAATCACTTAAATTTTCCTTCTCTTCTTCATTCTAAGTTATTTCCTCACTCTTAGTCACCTACAATGTTAAAATCCTTACCACCTAGGGATGTTGTGAGAATTAAGCACAATGCATGGCATAAAACAGATACTAATGAAAATCCATGTCTATTCGTTATTACAGGGTAAACAAGTTATCAGTGAAACCATACAACTGTATTTATAAAGCCCTGCTTACTGGGAAAACAAACCAGCTTTTCAGGAATTGTGTATCTACTTTGGGGAGAGGGAATCTAATGAAGAGAAGATAATAGGAAGAAACAGAGGATAGTTTTATTGCTGTAGAATGTAAGTAGTCACATTATTATCACATAATAAGGTCATGATTCCATGATTTGAAATAATGTCTTATAACAATTGCTAAGATATAAGGTTACATGTAGTTTAAAACACCCAGGGACTACTACACATTGTCTAAAATAAAAACACAAATAATTAAAATATCAGTTAACACATTTTAGAAAAGGCTAAAAAAAAAGTCTTTTTCTATCATCTTAAAACAAAATACCATTGTGAAATGGAATTTAAAACACAAATTAACAGGAATCTACTACTGTGAAGTTTTAAATTTTGCATTCTAATAAATGAAATACATATGTACTAGAAACAAGGAAATAAATATTTCAGTTTTCTTACCTGTTGTGTTCCATCTGCACTTACAATAGGGGCAGACAGAAGAGAAATATCACTACTTAAAATCTGAGTTGTGTCCAGCAGTGGTGGATGTTCTGCCATTATCAATAAGACATTAATGTACCAGGTAACCCTTCAACTCTGAAACACAAAAATATAAAGCCATTGGTGTGTAAACACTAAAAAAACATTAAAACATCATACATTCAGATTAGCCAATTATTAACATAAAGAGATATCCTGGTCAAAACAAATTTTATCATACTGTGTTGGCTACTCTTTTTCTAGTTAACAGATTTTAGTTAACAGATATTGCTTAGGTGCTGGGAAGATAGCACAGGGGTGATGCAAAGACTCTCATGCCTGAGCTTTCAAGATCCCAGTGCTCTGGTCTTGTCCTATCTGTATCTCTGTCATTCAAATTACTTACATAAAATATTTAATAAATGTTAACCAACTGTTTATTAATGCAAGCAATAAAAATATATCAAAATCACTATATTAGCAGTCTGTTTATCCATTCAACCTTTATACAAATTTATTTAATATAACCACTACTACCTACTTTAACATGAGGGAAATTCATCATATATTAAAAAATTAAAAGACTTGAGATAAGCAGTGTTAGCCTCCCATTATAATGCTAACCAATAAAACATCAACAAACCACATGTTAATATAAGCATAACTGAGCACAATCATAACTTTAATTGAATCTACTATTAATGGCAAGGCAACACTTTTTAAAAATATTTATTTTCCCTTTTGTTGCCCTTGTTGTTTAATTGTTGTAGTTATTGTTGTCGTCGTTGTTGGATAGGACAGAGAGAAATGGAGGGGAAGATAGACACCTGCAGACCTGCTTCGAACTAGGATCCTTACGCCAGTCCTTGTGCTTTGTGCCACATGTGCTTAACCCTATGCTACCACCCCACTCCCAACAATCACTTCTGAATGTGTGTAATACTCTACCATTCAGTAGTGTCAGGATATTTTAATTTTTTTAAAATCTTTTTTATTTTTTAAATTAACTTTATTTATTTATTGGATAAAGACAGCTAGAAATTGAGATGGTAGGGGGAGATAGAAAGGGAGAGAGTCAGAGAGACACTTGCAACACTGCTTCACCACTTGTGAGGCTTTCCCTTTGCAGGTGGAAACTGGGGGCTTAACCTAGGTCCTTGCACATTGTAACATGTGCGCTCAACTAGGTGTGCCACCACCCAGCCCTGACGTTTAACTTCTATGACACAAAATCCAAGTTACTTGAATGTCTGTTTAAGATTATAAGATTTAAATATGATTTTAATAAAATCGATATTCTATTTAAGACATATAAAAACTGTTTTAAGAATTACAACATATATATTATTTCCTTCAAAATTTTGTACTTAAGACCAAAGTGTGAAATATTTTAACTATCTCATAAACTTGATACAATTTACATATTAGATATAAGTATGTTTAAGACAACTCCTGACTTTTATTTGTATTGCTACATTTATTGTAGTCCAATAAAATCACTGAAAACTTCAAGTCATGTGAAAAAAATTTTACTCTGACAGAAAAAAAAAAGGTAAGATGGGAAATAAATTAGGTTCTCTTGCAAGTTATATAATATAGTTTATGAAGACAGATTTAAAAACACTAGAGGAAAGTTAATTTTGGATTAACTAGAGAAAATTTATAAGTAACTCATTCTTTTAGTTGGTGAGCTTTAAAACACCATTAAGAATTTTTTGTCACTATAATCTATATTTTACATAATCTTTAGCTAAACTTGCAAACCACTATTATAAAACTTTAGAATGTAGTTGTGATGCTAAAATCATAGTTTAGTTTCAAAAGACAGATCGAAGTTTTCTTTAAAAAAACTTTTTTTTTTATTAGTGATTTAACAGTCGTTCACAAATTAGCCCAACTTATATGGAGAACAGTCTGGAGAATGCTAGCTATGGACCTTTTCTATGACCTGGAAATTCCTCTCCTAGAGATATATCCAAAAGGAACAAATAAATCCATCCAAAGAGATGTATGTGCACCTATTCATAGCAGCACAATTTATAATAGCCCTAATTTGGAAGCAACCCAGATGTCCAATGACAGATGAGTGGCTAAGAAAGTTGTGGTATAAAATGTGTACTGGAACCCCACCTCCCCATAGCCCTACCCAACTAGGGAAATAATGAAACAGGCTGGAGGGTATGGGCTGACTTGTCAATACCCATGTCCAGTGAGGAACCAATTACAGAAGCCAGACCTTCCACCTTCTGCACTCCATGAAGATCTTTGATCCATACTCCCAAAGGGATAAAGAAGAGGGAAATTTCTAATGGAGAGGATGGGATACAGAACTCTGGTGGTGGGAATTGTATCCCTCTTATACCACAACCTTGGCAATCATTATTAAATCACTAATAAAAAAAAAAAAACCAAAAGAAAAAAAACGAAAGTTGTGGTATATATACACGATGGAATACTACTCAGCTGTTAAAAGTGAACTAATCTCCTTTGCCTCATCTTGGATGGAGCTTGAAGGAATCATGTTAAATGAGATAAACCAAAAAGAGAAGGATGAACACCAGATGATCTCACTCATAGGTGGAACTTAAGAAGCAAGGACAGAAAGGGAAAACACAAAATAAAACCTGGACTGAGTTTAGTGTACTGAACGAAGGCAAAGGACTCTGGGAAAGAAGCAGAGAGAGGGTTGGGGGTGGGGACACTTTATGATGATGATGATAGAAAAAGACCTAAGTTGGGAGTGAGAGTGTTTTGTAGACACCTATCATAGGAAGATAAGCAACTATACCCACATAATCAACTGTAAACCATTAACCTCCCAATAAAATGATTAAAAAAATGTAGGGGTATAGTTTCATACCACACACACCAAAGTTCTGTGCCCCCCCCCCCCCACACACACACACAATAACTACAGCAGTTCCTAGTAAGACAGTTGGCTATTTTTTTTCTTTTTGCAAATTCATGTATTTCAATTCTCTTTATTCTACAATATGAATGAAACCATTTGGTTATCCTGTACCTCTTCACTCACTTCACACTAAGAATAATCAGCTTCAACTCCATCCTGTTAGGAAGGACATAATCATCTTTTTTAATTGTAGAGTAGTATTCCATTTAGTATATATTCCATACCTTCTTTATCCACTTACTGTAAGTGTCTCTAACTAAGTGCACTTGGGTTTGAGCCCTGGGCAGCCAGCCACCACAAGGCAAAGCCTACAGGTGGAAAGCTTCAATTGTGCTGTAATGTCTGTCTCTCATTTTCTCCCTGTCTTTCACCCTGAAAAACCAAAACAAACAAACCTATAACACAGCATAAGTTCCACTGATTAATTAATTCCTTTCTTGTATAGTTATATGCATTATATTATATGCATGCAAAGCAGCTGGTTTCATTTGTCATACTGGAGACTTCAGTTATACAAATAAAATTGTGTCTAGAAACTTTAAAATTCCATTCAATCCTGTGTAGAATACTATCAGTTTCTCTCAATAAGTCTCTCATAATGTAGTTATCACAAACTTTGTGAATTCAAGTTAGCATGTGACCACAAATAAACTCGTCAACTGCCTTTGGTAATATCAGTTCAGCAGAATGAATTCAAGTTTTGCTTTTACTTGTTTTCCTTGCTTAGTATTTATTCCCTATGTGTGAAAATATATATTTTTTTATTGTCACCAGGGTTATTGTTATTGATGGAGCTCAGTGCTGGAACTATGAACCCACAGCTCCTGGTGGCCATTCTTCCCTCCCCACCCATCCCCTTGTATTTTATTTGATAAGACCAACAGAAACTGAAAGGGGAGAGAAAGATATAGAGTGTGAGAGAGAAAACAGACAAGTGAAGACCTGTTTCCCAGCTCATGATGGGGACCATGGGCTTGAACCTTGGATCATGGGCTCTTGCATATGGTAACAAGAGTGCTCAACTGGATGTGCTACCAGTTGGGTCCCTATTTTCATTTTATAGAAGTCCTTCTGATAGGGCCAGTTTATGTGGTAATAAATTCCTTTACCCGTTATTTGTCTGCAAAGCTCTTTTCATCAATTCTTCAAACTTGAAATAATCATCTAGTTGGATAAATTATTCTTGGAGATCTCCATTTAAACCACTGAGCAATATGCCAATCCTTTAGTTTCTGCTGAGAAATCAGCTAACAGTTCTATCAAAAAGGTTCCCTTAAAAGTACTTTATGCTTCCCCCCCTACTTCAATTTTTTAAAAAACTTTTTGATTAGTGATTTAATACTAACATACTTATGAGATAACAGGGGTATAATTCCACATCATTCCCACCACCAGAGTTTTGTGTCTTTATTCCCACTGGAAACTGTAGTAGTTCCCCCTAAGTCACAGATATTATTTCTATAACCATATATATATATATATTTGCCCATTTTTTATGGTCCTGCTTTCTCTTCCTTTCTAAGTCACACCTACAACTACTGCTAATTCTTAATGCCCCCCCCCTTTCTTCTTCTTTGGGTCCTGATGGAATTGGAGTTCAGAACCCTCTGGTCATCTTCCCCTAATATTTCTCCCCCTGAGATTATGGACCAGAATTCTTTTTGGGGTGCAAAAGGTGGGAGTCTTGGCTTCTGTATTGCTTCTCTGATGGACATGGGTGTTGGCAGGTCAATCCACACCCCCAGCCTGTTTCTATCTTTCCCTAAGGGGTAGGGCTCTGAAGAGGTGAGATTGTCTGCCCAGGGAATTCTGGATGGAATCATAGTAGCATATGCAACTTGGTGGCTGGAAGGTGGTAAAATATAAAGCAGGACAAAATGTTTAATAAACAGGAACCAGAAAGGAATACAGCAGATGAGAATAGGGATTTTAGAGTGGATAGAAGCTAGGAAGCCTATTTTAGCTATGTTCCTAAGGGCCCATGACTTTAGTAATTTTTGCTTGAGCTTGATAACTAACATGTAGATGACCTAAAAATACTGCCCTAACTTCCCTGAGCAGATGATAACAATGTGACCCGGAACCTCACCTCTCCAGAGCCAACTCCACGAGGGAAAGACAGAAACAGGCTGGGGGTATGAATCTGCCAATGTCCATGTCCAGTGTAGAAGCAATTACAGGGAGCTGGGAGGTAGCATAGCTGGTAAAGCGCACATAATGCAAAGCACAAGGGCCAGCGTAAGGATCCTGGTTTGAGCCCCAGCTCCCCCCCTGCAGTGGGTTGCTTCACAAGTAGTGAAGGTCTGCAGGTATCTGTCTTTCCTCCTTTTTGTCTTCCCCTCCTCTCTCATATATAAAAAAGAAGCAATTACAGAAGTGACTTTCCACCTTCTGTACCCCACAAAATTTTGGGGGCCGAGTGGTGGCGCATGTGGTTGAGTGCAAGGACCCGCATTTGAGCCTTAAAAATTATTTTTGTCTTTTGTTATTTTGATTATTAGTGTCTTAGTGAGCTGACAAGTTTTTCATAAAAGCAAAAATTCAAGAGACTAATGAACATATAAAAACATTTTAAAGTTCATTAATCTCTATTTTATAATATTTTATTTATTCATTGCATATAGAGAAATCGAGGGGAGTGGGGGAGATAAAGAAGGAGACACCTGCAGCACTATTTCACCACTAGCAAAGCTTCAGCCCTGCAGGTGGAGACCGGGGTCTTGAACCCTGGTTCTTGGGCATTATAACATGTGTGCTCAACCAGGTGTGCCATTTCCCAAACCCAAGCTCATTAATTCCTAAGAAAAATCTAATTAAAAATAAAAATGAGGGGGCTGAGCAATACTGCACTGGTTAAATGCACATATTACAATGTGCAAGGACCTGCTCCCAACATGCAGGGAAGAAGTTTCACAAGCAGTGAAGCATGTCTGCAGGTGTCTATCTTTCTCTCTCCCTCTCTATCTACTCCTCCCCTCTCAATTTCTATCTGTCCTATATATATGAAGAAATAACTGCTAGGAGCAGTGAATTTGTAGTGGCAGCACTGAGTCCCAGTGATAACCCTGGTGGCAATAAAAAATAAACAAAATAAAATACTACCAGATACTAAGGAAGATAACAAAAATGAGAAAAGACTGGGAACATCAAGTATTAGTGAGGATGTGGAGAAAGTAGAACATACATGTGGAATGAGGGTTAAAAAAACAAACACCTCAAAATTACTTTTGGAAACTAGTGTGGTATTATTTACCAAAGCTGATCAACTAAGTATTCTATGGCCTTGTTATCGTCTAGCTATTAGACTCCTAGCATATGTGAAAAAGAAATGCCTATATAGGTTTAACAAAAACAGATATATGACAGTATATAGGGCCATTATTTTTTTTAAAGATTTTATTTGTTTATTAATGAGAAAGATAGGAGAAAAAGAGCCAGACATCACTTTGGTACATATGCTGCCAGGGATTGAAATCAGGACTTCAAGCTTGAGAGTCCAATGCTTTATCTACTATACCACCTCCTGGACCACTAGAACCATTATTTTTTAAAAGTCCAAAGCTGTAAGTAGCCTAAATTTCAATAGGTTTAGATTAAGACTCAAACTTTCCAAAAGCTCCCAAGTTATGCCAGGTTCATACAGATCTTAACACTCAACTAGTAAGTATTAATGAAAACAAAGATGGCAAGGACGTTTATATATAATGTAAATTCCATTTTTGAAAACTTTATCCTATAAGAACACTCTTGGACCTCAAATGAAGAGATAAGAACACCTTCTATGTGAAGCTCTGTCTAAGACATAATTTATCTTTAATGAAACCTTTGGCATTGCCTATGGATATTTCAGTCAGATTACAAGTCAAGCCAATTCTAATTAAAATAGCTATTTCAAACATTAAAAAAAAAAACTTTGCACTTCTGTAATGACAAATGGGGTCCTACATGTTTTCACATGCTTATTTGGCATCCATGTAGCTTTCTGGTTAATTATCTACTCAATATTTTTATCCGGTTTATTACAAGCTGTTTTTTAGTTACTCATTTGATAGTGCTGTATATATTTTGCATACCAGTCCTTCATCAGCTGAGTGATTTATAAATAATTCCTCTCAGAGAATCAGGCGGTAGTGCAGCGGATTAAGTGCACGTGGCACAAAGCAAAGCTCCCCACCTGCAAAGGAGTTGTTTCACAGGCAGTAAAGCAGGTCTGTAGGTGTCTTTCTCTTCCCGTCTTCTCCTCCTCTCTCCATTTCTCTCTGTCCTATCCAACAACAACGACATCAATAAAAACAACAATAACTACAACAATAAAACAACAAAGAAAACAAAAGGGAATAACTAAATAAATAATTTAAAAAAAAAGAATTCCTCAGTCTGTGCTTAACCTTATGTTCTCTTTTCAAGGCTACTATAAGAGCAGAAATGTAAATTATGACAATAGCCCAAATTACTGATATGTTTTTTTTATAGATGGTGCTTTTGGTGCTGTATTTAATAGTTTTTTGGTTTTTTTTTTTTGCCTAATACAAGGTCATAAAGAAACCCCCTTACATTTTCCTCTATGAAATGTTTAATTTTAGGTTTTAGATTTTGTTTACCTTGTCCTTACACTTAGTGAGAGAGGTTTGTTGGAATCTCTGTAAAATTTGTCTATTTCTTCTTGTAGTTCTATCATGTTAATTTCAAGCTCTTTTTATTACATGAATAAAAACTTATGCCCTCATAGTGGATTCAATCCCTTTATTATTATGAATATGGACCTCTTTATATCTCAATAATCTTTGAATCACTTCTAACCTAATATAGTCATTCCAGCCTTCTTTTGAATGTTAGCATTCAAAGTATATTCAGTCCAACCTTGCATTTTGAATTTTGTTTATTATCTTTATGTATTCGATAGAGACAGCCAGATATCAAGAGGGAAGGGGGAAGAGAGGGGAAGAGAGACAGAGAGACATCTGCAGCAATGCTTCACCACTCATGAAGCTTTCCCCCTGCAGGTGGGGACCGGGGACTCGAACCTGGGTCCTTGGGCATTGTAACATGTGCACTCAACCAGGTGCGCCACCACCCTGCCCCTGAATTTGTTTTTAAAGTAGGTTTCTTCGGTTGGTGAGACAGTATTATAGTTATGCAAAAAACTTTCAAGTTTGAGGCTCTGAGCTCCTACGTTCAACCCTCATAAGTTAGGGATAAGCAGTACTCTAGTAAAAATAAATAAAAATAAGGGGCTGGGTGGTGCTCACCTGATTAAGCACACACATTATCGAGTGCAAGGACCTGGGTTCAAAGCCCAATTCTCCCCCTTAAGAAAGAAATAATCATAAAATGATAACAAACCTACTTAACTAGAATTTAGAAGTTCATGGGGGTGGGAAGGGGCAGGTGGGGCCAGGCAGTGGCACAACTGGTTTAAGCGCACACACTACAGCGTGCAAGGACCCAGGTTCAAGCCCCTGATCTCCATCTGCAGGGGAAAAGCTTCATGAGTGAAGCAGAGCTGCCTGTGTCTGTGTCTCCCTATCTCCCTTTCCCTCTCAATTTCTGTCTCTAATAATAAACAAAAATTTAAAAACATTCATAAAGGGCTCTAGTGCCCTTTATGAATTTATTTATTACCATATTTAAATCTCATAGTAATCTTATATGGTGACACCAAAGTAACACACAATCACCATCCTCATTTTATGTACAATGTAGAAACACTTTGTGTTAAGTGGCATGTTTGAAGTTCCACAATAATAAGCAAGGAGAGTGGAACTGAAGCCAATCTAGCTGTGTTCTTCCCCAGTAAGCTCAGTTGGTTCTATGATTATAGCAACTATGGTTTTTATTCTTCATCAGTAGGAAATGATATATAAATTGATGCTGATATGAAAAATTTGCTTAACTCTTAGAACACAAATATTTTATTTTCCATGGAAGTCTTTTAAAACCAAGCCTTTTAAAACTATGCTTATTGATCCCTCTCACCACTGTCACTTGACATCTCCATCAATGGACCCTTTTGTGGGCCCCCACAGAACTTTGCGCTCAATGTGGATAAATAATGGTAAAGAATGTTCCATCCTCTGAAGTGAGGCTGGACAACATACTCTATCTACCAACTGAGTAAGATGGGTCCTGAAATTGGGGCAGCTTGGAAAGTTCCTACTCATGTCCACAAAATGTGAGCTCAGACCTACACGGATACAGAGATTACATAGGCTCCTAAGCTGAATATGTACCCCAGATCAAGTCAATAGGGTTTACAATCAACAATGTATATACACCTTTCCCATAAATGGGAGCTACTCTTTTCCCTGATCCAGCTTTTTAGTCTTTTTTCCAGCCATGACAACATTTCCCCGGACAATAACTTGGGTCCACTTGCGTATCAGAAGTCAGGCTCAGGAAAAAACTAGCAGTCATGGGCCCTTTGGACTATAACTAAAATAGGCCCAATAGCTATCTTCAAAATGGAGACCCCAAATTTTTAACTGTAATATTCCAGCCTTCAGGTTCATGATTAGTCAATAATTTGTTCTGCTTTATATCTTAACTCTTTTTCCAACACCAGGTTTCAGATATCATGATACTATCAGTCCAACCTGACTTCCCTAGGCAGACGACCCCACCAATGTGTCCTGGAGCCCTGCCTCCCCAGACCCCTTCCCCACCAGGGAAAGAGAGACACAGGTTGGATCGACCTGCCAACACCCATGTTCAACGGGGAAGCAATTACAGAAGCCAGACCTTCCACCTTCTATATCCCATAATGACCCTGGGTCCATAGTCCCAGAGGGATAAAGAATAAGAAAGCTATCAAGGGAGGGGATGGGTATGGAGTTCTGGTGGTGGGAATTGTACCTTTCTTATGATATACTTGGGTATTAATTTTCTTAATCTGATTGTCATTGTTTTTATATTAAAATTTACTTACTTATTAATGCTACAGAGAGGAAAGAGAGAACCAGAGCATCATTCTGGTACATTTAGTGCTGGGGATTGAACTCAGAACCTCATAATTGTAACTACAGCATTCTAACCACTGTGTCATCTCTTAGGCCACAACCTTTTCATTTATACTTTTAGGCTATTTATATGTGATGTGGCTATTAATATGTTTGTATTTAAATCTACCATCCTATATCTGCTTTCTCTTGGGTTGTCAGGAAAATCCTGATGTATTTTTCTATGCAAAAATGTATCATGACTTTTCTGACAATCACTTATTTGTCCTACATGTTCCCTTTCCTTTTTATCTGCTTTGCTTTAGGTTATTTCTTTTATCATTGCATCTCTCTATAGTCAAAGACTATAATTCTTTTGCTGTTAGTGGTAGATTTAGCAGTTATAACATGCATATTTCACTTATCACAGTCTAACTTCAAGCAACATGATACTATTTCAGGTGTACATATCAGAACCTTGTGTCTAATTTCTTCCTTTCCAGATTGAGTAATTATTAGCATATTTACACTTATGTTACAAATGATACTCTTAATATATAAAATCTTCTTTATTGGGGAATTAATGGTTTATAGGTCCTTTTCTGCCATCATGTTCCAGGACCTGAGGCCTCCCCCCACCCCAGAGCCTTTTACTTTAGTGCAATACACCAATTACTGTATATTTAATAGTCAATTGTTTTCTAAAAATATCAAATATGTATTTTGAAAAACTTAAAAACATTTACCCTAGCTATTATCATACTCTGTGTTCTTCATTCTCTTCTGTGGTTCTAAATACTCCATGTGGTCTAATTTTCTTTCTGCTTAAAAGTCTATACATGTCTTTTAATGCAGTGTTGAGCATAATGAATTCTTTGTTTAATATTTGAGACATTTTAAATTTTTTCTGTTATTGAAAAATATTGTCACTAGAAAATCTTATATTGACAATTATTTGTTAGTGTTTTAATCAGTCCATTATATTCTAATATTGCTTGTGATGAAAATTCTGCTTCATCTGTGAACATACACACACACACCAAAAAGAAAAAAAAAAAATCACACACAGTAGGTCCAGGGAGGTGGATCAGCAGTTGAGTGTGTAAGTCTTGCACATGAATAACCTTGGATTTGATCTCCAGCAACACATATATACAAAGAAGACAAAAACAGAACATTATAAATTATGGAGTGGTGCTGTGGTCTCACTCTGCCAACATTAAAAAAATGTCAGGGAAAGATGTAAATCAAGATTGTCTGATTAGAAGGTAAGGTGGTAACAAGATCTAATCATATATGCCCAATTTAAATGCTTTTATCTTAATAATTTGTCATATCACACCAGTTCTATGTTTTAGTCTCAAAATCATACATAGAAACAGTCTTTAACTTGTCCCCAGGCCCACAATCCAACTCCTACTTCTCTAACTGTATCCTTTCAGATATTTTTTCCTCCAAATTTATCAGTTTGTCAGGGCTTGGAGAAGCAGTTGTTGAGTAAAATAAACTATATATCCTGTTCAGTGTCTAGCTGTTTATGTAAAATATCTTAAGACATTCCTGAAGTACTGACATTATCCTATAGCTACTTCATTCTTTTGCATGACTGCCTAATATTCTACCATGAAGACATTAATTTTTTTTAATTCTAATGATGAAAACTGTGGGATGTTCCCAACTTTTACAGTTCTCCCCCCCTGCAGGAAATAATTATATAATATTCTCTATGGAACAATGATACCCATTTCTAAATTAGATATAAAGAAATGAAGCATCCAGTTCAGAAGTATGCATTTTAAGAAATACACTGTCAAAATATTCTAAAAAAAATAATCAAGTTATATTTTCTTGAGCAGTTTAGGAGCACCTGCTTTTAATTTAAGACTAGTGTATTAAACTGGGAAATGTCTTTAAAATCTAATCTCATTGACATTTTAATTTTATTTTTTGACTACTGATGCAATTGAGTATCTCTTCAAAACTTTATTACTGCATTTTTCTCCCCCAGAGCCTTGCACTTGAGTTGACTCCATGGCATATACTTTTTTCTTTTACCTTCAAACAAAGAGATCAAGAGAAAAGAGACACCAACAAACTGTTCTACAGTTCAAGGAGCTTCTCCTTATGCCATGTATGGTGGTCCCATATAGTTCTAGGGGCTTGAACCTGACTTTCAGAAATACCTTATGAACTCTGAACATTAACTTTTTCTACTACATGTCGAATACTTTTATCCCAGTCTATTGCTTGCCTTTTGTAATGCTTATCTAAGTCTGATGTCCTGCTTGCAGGATATTATGCACCTCAAAGGTATTTTTTTAACATCTAAAATATTTGCTATTAAAAAAATATTTACTCCATCTAGATCTTAATTTTGAGAGTTAATCAGGAAGTATCTATGTATAATAATGTATACGTATATGTTGCACACTTTGAATATTAACTTATAATCCACTATTTTTTAATGACATCTAACTTTGATGTCTCACTTGAAAAGGTCTCTTGTACATCAACTTGTTTTATTTACTTCCAAGTAAATTTACTTTTGTATATTTACCTCAACTGGATAGCCACCTATGCCACAGTACAGCTTCACTGTTCCATTACTCACTGGTTTATTATGCACTAAATTCCTCTGTATCCATGGAGCTCCTCCTGAATTCTTTTTCTGTTTCTTTCACCAACAAGCCTATTCCTAACTGTGATTTCTTATTTAAATAGTGATAATTTTAAAGGTTTGGTTTTTTTTTTAACCTTTGATGGGTTAGTTGCTCACTGTTATGCTTTCTTTTAAAATTTATTGGTCATTCTTGTATTTTTCTCCTCAAAACTCTAGACATGTTTGTTCATTTTTAAGTTCCTGTTGAATTTCTGATTAGAATAACACTGACTTTACTGACTATATTTAGTGAGAGCTGCCAACTTATAGTACTGAGTTGCCACATTCAGGAATATAGTTATTTCTCCATCCATGTAGGTCTTCTGATTTTTTTAATACAGCTGTTGCCTATTAAAATGTTTCTCAAGTATTTTAGAATTTAGGTTTATAATTAAAAATGTAATAAAATTTGTGATGTACAATCTTTTAAATATATTTACTGCTATATCTGGTTGACAAGAATTGTTCCAATATCTTAGCATCTAAGTTCATTAGAGATATCAGTCTGTAGTATTTTTGTTGTGTCCCTGTCTGATTTTGGTATCTGGGTGATGCTAACTTCACAGAAGGTGAAATGGATTATTCCTGTGGCTTCTAAATATTTTGGAAAAGCTTAGAAAATATAGGTACTAACTCTTCCTTGATGGTCTTGTGGAATTCAATGATAAATAGTAAAACCATATGGGCCTGGACTTTAATTGTTGGGCAAGTTCTTGATAACTTTTCAATTTTTTCTTTGGCTGTGATTGGTCTGTTCATGTTTTCTAGTTCCCCTTAGTTCAATTTTGGAAGGTTATATGTTTCTAGGAACTTTCCCATTGCTTCTAAATTTTCTAGCTTGGTGGCACATACTTGCTCATAGAAGCCTTGCATAATACTTTAAATTCTGTGGTGTTCGATGTGATATCTCCTCTTTCTATACAAACTTTAGAGTGTTCTCTTTTTTCTTTATAATATGCCTGTCCAAAGGTTTCTAAGTTTTGTTTACTTTTTCAACAAACTAACACTTCATTGATCCCTTGTATGGTTCTTTTATTTATTTGTTGAATAATAACTCTTGGGGGCTGAGTGGTGGCACACCTGGTTGAGTGCACATGTTAAAATGTACAAGGACCCGGTTTGAACCTCTGGTCCCCACCTGGGGGGGGGTACTTTGTGAGTGGTGAAGAAGGGTTGCAGGTGTTTTTCTGTTTCTCTTCCTCTCAATCACCCACCCCTTTCTCTTTCGATTTCTGGCTGTCTCTATCCCATCAGTAAATAAATGTTATAAAAAAATTACCAACAGACTCATTAAAAAATAATTTTTTAAGTAGTTTTATCATCTTTATTTATAATACCTCCAGTTCTGTTATTTTTTTCCTAAAGATTGCTTTAGCAATTCTAGGTATTTTCTGGTTCCAGACTGTTTGTAGCTTTTCCTATTCTCTTAAAAAGATTTTGGTGGGGGTCAGGCGGTGGCGCAGTGGGTTAAGCACACATGGCGTAAAGCGCCAACGACCCCAGTAAGGATCCCGGTTCTAGCCCGGCTCCCCACCTGCAGGGGAGTCGCTTCCCAGGTGGTGAAGCAGGTCTGCAGGTGTCTGCCTTTCTCTCCCCCTCTCTGTCTTCCCCTCCTCTCTCCATTTCTCTCTGTCCTATCCAACAACGAACAACATCAACAATGGTAATAATAATAACCACAACGAGGCTACAGTAACAAGGGCAACAAAGGGGGGGGAAATGAGATTTTGGTGGGGGGGGCAGGGACAGATAGCATAATGGTTATGCAAAGAGACTCTCATGCCTGAGACTCTGAAGCCCCAGGTTCAATCCCCCACACCACCACAAACCAGAGCTGAGCAGTGCTCTGGTTTAAAAAAAAAATTTGGTGGGACCCTGATGGAGCTTGATTTAAATTTATATATGGCTATGGTTAGAATAGTCACTTTGATAGTGCTAATACTTCCAATCTATGAACCTGAGATATCTTTTTTTTTAAAATAATTTATTTCTTTATTGGGAAATTAATGTTTTACATTCAACAGTAAATACAATAGTTTGTACATGCGTAACATTACCCAGATTTCCATTTAACAATACAACCCCCACTATGTCATTCATCATCTTTCATGGACCTGTATTCTCCCCTGTGGAGAGCAGTCTGGAGAACTCTTGGAAGACTAGAAATGGACCTATGGACCTTGCGATTCTCTTCTCTTGGGGATATATCTTAAGGAATCCAACACATCCATTAAAAAGATTTGTGTATACCTATGTTCATAGCAACACAATTTGTTAAACAGCTTAACAATAAACCACAACTCTCGGACCAACTAGCAACACAATTTTTAAAAAATTTTTTTATATATTTATTTATTCCCTTTTGTTGTCCTTGTTGTTTTATTGTTGTAGTCACAATTTTTAATAGCCAAAACCTGGAAGCAACGCAGGGGTCCAACAAAAGATGAGTGGCTGAGCAAGTTGTAGTATATATACACAATGGAATAATACTCAGCTATTAGAAATGGTGGTTTCAGGAGTCGGGCTGTAGCGCAGCGGGTTAAGCGCAGGTGGCGCAAAGCACAAGAATCGGCATAAGGATCCCGGCTCGAACCCCGGCTCCCCACCTGCAGGGGAGTCGCTTCACAGGCGGTGAAGCAGGTCAGCAGGTGTCTATCTTTCTCTCCTCCTCTCTGTCTTCCCCTCCTCTCTCCATTTCTCTCTGTCCTATCGAACAACAACAACAATAATAATAACTACAACAATAAAACAACAAGGGCAACAAAAGGGAATAAATAAATAAAATAAATATAAAAAAAAAGAAATGGTGGTTTCACCATTTTCAACCCATCTTGGATGGAGCTTGAAGAAATGATGTTAAGTGAATTAGGTCAGAGACAGAAGGATGAATTTGAGATGATCTCACTCATGGGCAGAGGCTGAAAAACAGGATCAGAAGAGAAAACACAAGGGAGAACCTGGATTGGAGTTGGCACATTGTACCAAAGTAAAAGACTCTCAGAAGGCTAGAAATGTACCTATCCTATCCTATGACCCTGCAATTCCTCTGCTGGGGATATATCCTAAGGAATCAAACACATCCATCCAAAAAGATATTTATATACCTATATTCATAGCAGCACAATTTGTAATAGCCAAAACCTGGAAGCGACTTTGGTGTCCAACAAGCAAACGAGTGGCTGAGTAAGTTGTTGTAGATATACACAATGGAATACTATTCAGCTATTAACAATGATGAATTAGGGGCAGATGGTGGTGCAACCAGTTGAGTGCACATGTTGTAATGCACAAGGACCCATGTTCAAGCCTCTATCCCCCACCTGCCGGGGAAAGTTTCTCAAGCGGTGAAGTAGGGGTACTGGGGTCTCTCCTCTCTCCCTCCCTCTTCTCTCTCAATTTCTCTCTACCCATTAAAATATTTTTAAAAATATTGAATTCACCTTCTTTACTTCATCTTGGATGGAGCTTGAAGGTTTATGTTAAATGAGATAAACCAGAATGAGAAGAATGAATATGGGATGATCTCAATAAAGCATGGTTACTGGTGTACTATGGATGGTGCCACATTCATAGCTTTCACTGATATGTATTTCTGACAGAGACCCTTAAGAAGGATACTTCTTGTTGATTATGAGTTGGAAGAGAGTAAGGGGGATAGCATAATGGTTACAAAAAGAAACTTCCATGCCTCAGGCTGAAGTCCCAGGTTCAATCCCCAACACCACCTGAGTCAGAGCTGAGTTGTACTCTGGTAAAAACAAACAAAAAACAAAAGCAAAAACAAACAAGACAACAAAAACAGTTGTCAGGAACTGAGCCTTAGAAAATAATTATTTTACTGCCAATGAGATAGTCACATATTATATTTTCCCTTTAATATGCTAGTACAGTGAATTATAGTGCTCCTTGATATCAAATCAATATTACACTCTTGGAAGTCAACATATTAGAACTGGTATGACTTAATGATTCAAAGTCTAAGTAAGGCCTAGTGTTAGAATACTTGGGTTCAAATCCCAAGTCTTTCAGTTACTAGTTGTATGATTTTAGGTATATTTAAATTTTTCTGTGCTTCAATTCCAACAACGTGTTGATAATAGTGTCTGTCACAGGTTTGTTTTAAGGATTTAGTATATAACACATGTAAAATTATTTGAAATAGTACCCTAAACATAGAAAGTATTTAATATATATATTAATTATTAAAATTTACTGGGTATTCTATCTCTGAATATGACAAGCAATCATATTCAGCACTGCAGTTACCTATAAAGTTTTATCAGAACTCAATCATACCCATTATCTATAATGTATGTGTAGTTGGCCTTATGCTCGTACAGAATAATATAGTAGCTGCCAACAAAACTACTGATAATATAGCCAAAAAACCTAAAATATTTATTCTCTGCTCCTGTATAAAGAAAAAAAGAAACAATGCCAACATCAGTAGTACTGTTAAGTCAAAAGATTCAATCTAATAGTTGAAACAAGAAATATAGATATTATAGTATGTACAAAATCATGATATTCTGAGTTTATCACAAAAAGCAGACGTCTGTGGGATTCTTCCCATTCCCTCTGTCTCCAGATAGACAGTGAAAGGAAGGAGACAGAGAGGACACACAGCAAGACCTATCTGAGTGATATTTCCATATAGAGGCTGAGGTCTTTTAATCTGGGTCCCTCGCACATGGTAAAGGGTGAATTACCACCCAGCCCACATATTATATATACTTCTAGCAACTAGCACAAAAGATGTCTTTAAAAAAGTGACGAAGGACCGGGTAGACAGAGCAAAAAATGTTATCATGCTCAATGATCTGGGTTCATGTCTCTGGTCCCCACATGTCTGATGGGAGCTTCACAACTGGTAGGCCAGTGCTACAGGTGTCTTTCTTCCTCTATCAAAAACAAAGGAAAAAAAACATGACTGCTGGGAACAGTGGGCCTGTGCAAGCACTTAGTCCCAGTGATAGCCCTTATGGCAAAAAAAGAAATTAAGGAAGGAAGGAAGGAAGGAAGGAAGGAATGGAGCTGGCGGGGAAGATATGGAAATCAATAAGAAATACGAGTATAACCTGTGAAATGAGAGTACCACCACATATCTAGCAGGGTATGTGCAAGGTTTAAAAAAATAAGGATTGGGTGGTGGCATACCTGGTTGAATGAACACATTATAGTGTACAAGGACTCAGGTTCAAGCCCCTAGTTCCCACCTGCAGTGGGGAAATTTCAGGATCGACTAAGCAGTACTGTAGATGTCTCTTTCTTTTCCCCTTTATATCCTTCTTCCCTCTCAATTGTCTCTATCCAAAATAAATATAATATATATAAAAAGACTTTTAAAAGGAATTAGAAACTCAAGGGACTAAAAGGCAGAGTTTAACAGGTGAATGTTACTATAGATATGAAAATAGTCTTCCATTTGAATAAGAGAGGATGTGAGGGCGATCTGGCTGTGACATCTGTCACCCCATTGATCGCCAGGGTTGATTCGGCTGATCTGGTTGGCTAGGCAGGCGTCCCCTTCCTCCCTCACAGCTCCATGTGCGTCCCTCCTGTCCCTCCCGAAGTTGTGTGCTTGGTCGAAGAGGACCGCCTTCCCCGAATAGAGACAAACCGGTCTTCCATCTAGGTTATACAAGTAGTTGCGTTCCCCTGCTAGAACCTCCAAACAAGCTCTCAAGGTTCATTTGAATAAGAGAAAACCATAAGGAATTCATGTTTGCATATTTCCACTCCACTTTGGAAAAAATAGCCAAAGTTTCTTGGAACAGAGATCATCATTGCCTTACAATAAGAAACAGTGGGCTTCACTAAAAGAGTATTAAGATTGGAAAGAACATTTTAATAGATTCTCTTTTGCCAAGAAAGCAGTTAAAACTTTTGAGTAAACAAAATGTTTATTGGGAAAATATTATATTTACAGAATTTGGTAGGTTAAAACTTGAACTCATAATTTCTAGTTTTACTTATAAAGAAAAGTCTACATTGCTTCTAGTATATAGTAGTACTGATATAAACATTTATATGGCACTCGTTTTCATGGCTTCCAACATATCTAGGTGCTCACATTATTTCTGTGAGGAAAGATATTACTCTCTCCATGTTAAGGATTGAGATACTAAGATTTAAAAAAAAAAAAATCTAACTTGAGATCATATGACTAAAAGAATGTAAGGAACTAAGATCCAAGTTACTTTATCTTCTAGCAAGGACATGAAAAGAACTGTAGTGAAATTATTTCAAGCACTGACAAAAGAGAGGTAGGGCAGTGAATTACTGGTTTCTCTTTAAAGCAAAAAACTTAGAGAAAAATTTATAGGAAGGTTTTTACAAAGGCTGAAATTCAATTCAAAACATTTATACCACTCCTTAAAACTTAATACAGTATATACACTTACTAAACTTGGAAAATGCTAGCATAAATGAAAGCACAAAAGTGCAGTTTGGAGTGGTGGTGGTGCACCCTGTTGAGCACATGTTACAATACAATGTGTGCAAATACTCAGGTTCAAGCCCTATCCCCCGTCTCACCTGCAAGGGTAAATCTTCCTGAGCAGTGAAGTAGTGCTGTTAAGTATCTCTCTCCCTCTTGTTATCTGTCTCTATCCAATAAATAAATAAAATTTTAAAAGTTAAGTTTGGGGGTTTTGCTTGATTGGTTATAATGGTTTAGAAAGAAAAAAAAAAGCACCACTGATAGCTGCCCATCTAATACATCTTCCTGCACTTCTCACAGACAGGACATTTTTACTGGTTCAATTAAGAAATGCTCTGGGCGCCAGGCGGTGGCGCAGTGGGTTAAGTGCACATGGCGTGAAGGGCAGGGACTGGCCAAGGGTCCCGGTTAGAGTTCTGGATCCCCACCTGCGGGGGGGTGGGGGTGGTCGTCCCTTCCAGGCGGTGAAGCAAGTCTGCAGGTGTCTTTCTCTTCCCCTCCTCTCTCCATTCCTCTGTGTCCTATCCAACAACAATAATAACAACAGTACTACTAACAACAATGATGATAACAGCAACGATAAACAACAAGGGCAACAAAAGGGTAAAAAATACGGAGTCGGGTGGTAGCGCAGCTGGTTAAGCGCACATGGCGCAAAGTGCAATGACCTGTTAGGATCCCAGTTCGAGCCCTCGGATCCCCACCTGTAGGGGAGTCACTTCACAGGCGGTGAAGCAGGTCTACAGGTGTTTCTGTCTCTCTTCCTCTCTATCTCCTCCTTCTCTCTCAATTTCTCTCTGTCTCTATCAAATAACAAATAAAAAAAAGGGGGGGGGAACAGTCTCCAGGAACAGTGGATTCATGGTGCAGGCACCATGCTCCAGAGATAACCCTGAAGGCAAAGATAAATAAATAAATAAATATTTAAAAACTCACCACTGCATTTAAAAAAAAAAAAAAAGAAGTCAATGCCCCATGTTCAGCGGGGAAGCAATTTCAGAAGCCAGACCTTCCACCTTCTGCATCCCACAATGACCTTGGGTCCATACTCCCAGAGGGATAAAGAATAGGAAAGTTATCAGGGTAAGGGATGGAATATGGAGAGCTGGTGGTGGGAATTGTGTGGAGTTGTACCCCTTTTATCCTATGGTTTTGTTAATGTCTCCTTTTTTAAATAAATTAAAATAAATAAATAAAATAAAAATAAAAAAAGAAGAAATGCTCTTATGATGTTTTTTGTTTCCTCCAGGGTTATTGCTAGGGCTCGGTGCCTGCACTATGAATCTACTGCTCCTGGAGGCTATTTTTTTCCCCTCTTGTTTGTTATTATTATTGTTGTTGCTGTTGTTGTTGTTGAATAGGACAGAGAGAAATCGAGAGAAGACGGGAAGACAAAGGGGGAAGAGAAAGATAAGACACCTGCAGACCTGCTTTACTGCTTGTGAAGCGACCCCCCTGCAGTTGGGGTACCGGGGGCTCAAACCTGGATCCTTATGGTGGTCCTTGCACTTTGCACCATGTGCGCTTAACCCGCTGAGCTACCGCCCAGCCCCCTATATTCTTGTTCTTTTGCCGCACAATATAGAGTAACATTCTCTGACTTATGAATTCATAAGTTAAGGAACAGCTATTCATCTAGTAATGGGAAATGAAAAGCAAAGTGCTAAGGGTAATAGGATTATCTTAGATATACACACCCATAAATTTATAAATTTCAAAGAGATGCTTCATGCAAATGGATTTTCAAAATAACTGGTAATTCTCTTTTAAATCAATATACCTTATCTTTCAGCAATCTTAATGAAACTATTTTGAGAAATTTCTAGGTCTTTCTTCTCTGCCTTAAGTCTGCTTCTCTGCCTTAAGTTGCTGATTCAAACTCATTGATGTAAATATTAGTTATCAACTGTCCTACAACTGTGACTGTTCTTGAAGTTAGAGGAATGTCCAGCTTATTAACTATTATTAACTATTTGAAAATTCATCCTAGACTACTTAAAGAAACAACACAGGGCTTACTATGGGCTGGTCCCATATTGTCACTTATAGGTCACCAGCACCCTTGTTTCAGTTTCTGAAGTACCAGATGTAGTTTAAATATCTAAAAGCAGAACAGGCAGCTGGCATACTTTATACTAGGTCTAAATGAAGTCCTGGTGTAGCTATTTTCACTGTTCTGAAGCCTGGCTCGGAGATTTTTCTTCTCACTTCCTAGTTGAGAACTAAGACCTAGTCTAGGCTATTGCTAGAAGTTTAGTCACAAAATAACTGCAGTAGTAGTTATTTCTGCATATTTTCTTCACTTTTTTTTTTTTTTTTCCTCCAGGGTTATTGCTGGGCTCGGTGCCTGCACCATGAATCCACCGCTCCTGGAGGCCATTTTTCCCCCTTTTTGTTGCCCTAGTTGTTGTAGCCTCGTTGCGGTTATTATTGCCATTGTTGACATTGCTTTGTTGTTGGATAGGACAGAGAGAAATGGAGAGAGGAGGGGAAGACGGGGGGGGGGGGGGGGGGGAGATAGACACCTGCAGACCTGCTTCACCGCCCGTGAAGCGACTCCCCTGCAGGTGGGGAGCCGGGGGCTCGAACCGGGATCCTTATGCCGGTCCCTGCGCTTTGCGCCATGTGCGCTTAACCCACTGCGCCACCGCCCGACCCCCTTTTCTTCACTTTTTAACTATAAAGTCCAAGAAAACTGATAGCCACAACAAAACACACCAAGCAATCATGTAGACAAAATGATAGAAAAGTGCCTCATATGTGCTATATGGACAATTACCTGGCCAATTATTAGCCAAGAGTCAACCAACTAGACCTTCTGGTCAAATCCAGAGCACAGCTGCTTTGGTTTTGTTTGATTCCCTGAGCTAAGAATTTTTTTAATGTTTCTTTTTAATTGTGAAAAACAAACAAAAACCCAACTCAACAGATATGTCTGGCAAGACCTAAAGTATTTACTGTCTGGCACTCTACAGAAAGTCTGCTGATGCTGACAAACAAATAAAATACACAACATATATAAGGCATATAAGGTCTTCTTATACATAAAGGCATGCTACTAATATAAAACTGTGAAAACAGATTTATAGTTCTTTCAGTGATGGGTTCATAACAACACAGCCAAGCTCTTTAGTCCGACCCTCTTTTGACCATGGCTCTAGGGAAAACTACTTTACCTTTCTTCTACTTGTCCTTGGGTGTTCTCAGACTGCTACTACACTCCCCAGTTCTGACTATCAATCTTTTCTGGAATGTCTTTCTTTTTTTTGCTATCTAAATCCTTCCTAAGCTGCAAGTCTGACTTCCTCCAAATGTCTTCCAGGATCATTCTAGCCCTTGCTGGTCTCACACTTCAAGTTACATCTGAAGCCACAGAATATTAATGCCTTCCTATTTTTGGCTAATGATTTCCTGTGTATTGGTCTGGTATCTCTTAAGCTAGTTTGTAAAGAACATGAAAGAAACACAGCATACTGCTTCTGTATCCTATCACTTAATAAAAATTCATCATCTTACTACTTGTCATCTCACAACTGCACCTATTTGGAAGAAAAAATAGAACTGGTAACGGGTGTTAAGTGACTGGAAATATCAAAGGCTCTTTCAGCCGGAACTTAGGGGAGATCACAGATTACATGGCACACTTAAACAAGCAAAAACTACAATAGGGGGCTAATAGACAGGAATCAAGAGATTAAGAGACCACTGGATAAAGGCCTCTGAAACAAAATGACAACAAAATATTAACAAAATTATGAAAGCTTAGAATACATTTATGTACCCACCCCCCACTCCAAATTACCTTTCAACTCAATTCCTTTTACCAATCAAAGGTTGACACTGCTATCCAGAGACGATTTTTCTTTTTGAAATGTGATAAACTGAAGCTTTAAAGGTTCAACAGCAAAGACATGGACAGATTCTCAAATCTTTGGATTTATACTGTTATGAATTATCTGGTCTTCCTAGAGATTGGTAGAAAAAAAATTTTTTTTAAATCTTTTGATTACCTAGCTATTTGGAATCATGTGTATCTCTCTACATCACTTCTAAAGATAGCATTCAGACTCATTTTCATGGAAAAATGCACCAAGACATTAATAACAAACCTCTTAAAATTGCATTGTTTTATCTATACATACATCTTGGACACAAACACAAAACATGTAACAAATGTTTTAAAATAAACATTACCCATAAAACTAAACTAAAAATGAATGTAGTACAAATTAAGTGCTCACTGCCAAAGTAAAACAACTAAAGAGAATAAGAATATTAATTATTCACCCTTTATTTTCTGGGCTTCATAATCTTGTAGACCTGTCTGGCTTGTCATAAAGAATTTTTTTAAATTAGTAATTAAATGTGCTTATTACTATACTGTAGACATTTTACAATTAAAAAACTATTAGATTCATAACAGACAAAACAGCTTTCAATTACTCGCATAGAGAGGGGAAGTGATGACAGCAAAAGATAATCCTAGAATCGTTTTTTTTTCTCATGGATATTATTGAGAGAAGAACATTAACTTCACAATTATGTGAGCGAGGCCAGAGCTAACCAGAAGTTTATTTTTCCTGAATGTTCAATGATTTTGAGTATTCAGACAAAGGCTTACAGGTGGCTAAAAAAATTCAGTTAACCTAAACAAGAAAACTGAGAGATGATCCACGAAGGGAAAGAAAATACAGTAAAATTTTAAAGCCTGTGGCTGTGCTAAATAACAATAATACAAAATTATTACCAAAAATTGTAACAAGATATTTTTTCCTTGTCATCATCCCTTCTTCCCAGTAACTGGCATTATTAGAGATAGCAAGAATATCAGTGGACTAAAAAGCTAAAGGCAAAACACAAAAGATGTATTTAAAAAAAAAACATCAGTGTTTTTTATCATGTAAGTGTCTGAGCGTTTCATCTCATTATTTGGACATAGGGGTAGGGGGGGGACAAAACAGAAAAAAAGAAAATGTGCAACCAACCAAGAAAATATCTTAAGAGGAGGCTCATTTCTCTTGAACATTTTCAGATGATCCTTAACAAAGCTTACCGATGGCAGGAATTACAGACGGAGTAAACACATAAAAACTATCTACCCCAACACAGGACCGTCGTCACCAAACTTAATGGGTCCCTGCCTAACATATGGCTCCCACTGCCGGGTGACATATGTTCAGCACTGACGCTGGCAATGGCTCGGCGGCGACAAAACATCGCCACAGGTCAACTTTTGCTATTTCATGCTCGACCTTCGGAAAAGCGCACAGCAATTCTGGTCTCAGAAAACTAACATTGGGCACGGCAAGCAGCCAGAGAATCGTGCTGTTCCGTTGCTTAAAATAAATTAGTTAAAAATAAAAAAAAGTCCTCACTGAACCCATACAAGAGGATTAGACCGTAAAAGAAGAAATATACATATGATTTGGTCAGCCTGCTGTTTTTCAGTTCAGAGCTGATCCAACATAGTGGTCTAGCTAGCCAAAGGAATTTGCATGAAATTTCACAAAGGGAAAAAGAAAAACGTCTTAATTCGCAATGCCACCCCCCCCCCCAAACAACCGCAAGGCTGCAAATGCTCGCAGCTTAATACGAGCACGCTGAGCGACTGACCGCGTGGGTCCCAGCAGCCCCCCGCAGCCCGCGGCTCAGGCTCCAGCGTCTTCACCTAAGCGCAGGACGTCCTCCCACCGCCGCGTCTGAAGTTCAAAGACCTGGGCCGCTCACCTGGGCGACACCCGCGGCCCCGCGGCCGCCTCCCCGCGGAACAGGTGGTTGGCTCGGCCAGGTGCAGGCGCTGACAAACAGGCGCCCACACGCCCGAGCGGGAGGTCGAGCTTTGTAACCCCGCGAGGCGCGGGGCAAACTCCCTCTCTCCCTCCTGCAAAGCGCTCAAGTTCGCCAGCTGCCCCGAGATCGCCGGCCGAGGGCTCCGCGCTCGAACCCCGAGCCTCTGCGAGCCGCGCTGCTGGCCGCGGCACGCGGGTCTGGGCGGGGGGCGGAGGGAGCGTCGTCCGCGCCGCCTTCCTCCGGACCGGCGGCTCCGCCGTGGCCGCGCCCCCCGAAGCGCCTCCCCGAGAGACGCCCGCCTGGCAGGTGCCCCGCGCGGGGGCCGCGTCCAGTCCGCCGCCCCCCTCGACGGGCCTGAAGCCCGCTCGGCGCCGGGCCCTGCAGACCCAGCCTAACGGTTTCCGCGGTGGCAGCTCCGGGCGGGCCGGGCCTGGGACGGCTGGGTCTCCCCGCCTCCCCCGGGGGCAGCGCCCGCGCCCTCACCTCCGCGTCCCGCCGCTCCGAGGCAGAGGAGGGCGGCTCCCGCGGCGCCGCTCCCCGCGCTCCCGAGCGTCCTGCCCTCTCAGCGGCGGAGCCAGCTCCCGGGCCGCCGGCGCTGTCGGCGTGGTTTCCCGGCAGAGAGGGCGCCGCCTCAGCCTCGCTCCTCGCTCCCTCTCCGGGTAGCTCCCGCTTTCTGTTTCACCCGAGGGACCACGAACGCCGCCGCCGCCATGCTTACTACGGAGCCAGCCGGGAGGAGGAGCCCGGAGACGCCGCGCCGAGTGCGGCTGCGCAAGCCCCGCCGACGGCGCCCCCGGTCGACCGGGACCTCGCGCCCCAGAGCCCCCGCGCCCCCGCCCGCCGCGAGCCCCGCGCCCTCAGCCCTGCAGGGAGGGACGCCCGGTGCTCTCCCAGGCCCCGCCGCGTCCTCGCCTCCCCGCGCCCAGCCCGGGAGCCACCGTGGGAGGGACGGCGGGCGGGGGTGTTCGTAGACCTTCCCGGGACCACCCGCGCCGCCCTGGGTCGGGAGAGCCCCAGACCCCGCGGCGATGCCCCGGGTGGGCTTCCCCCCAAAGCCCGAGAGCACGACGCTGACAGGTGCTGCGAGAAAGAGAGAGACATGGAGACACTCCCTGCAGGGCAAAACCCCAGTCCCCAAGGGTCAAATGTGAGCAAATCCCCCCCCCCCCCCGTCCCACACCTCGGCCCGGGGGTCTTTATAGCAAGCAAAAAAAAAAAAAAAAAAAAAAAAAAAAACCCAGATACTGACTTCCGTTGAAAACGTGGAGGTTAGTTGCTTGGTTTTTCTCTGCTTGTTTTTCTTCCCGCAGGCAAACGCGCAGAAACCTTTTGCCTTGGTTTGCACGACAGCAGAGACTGAGGAGGGGCCGCGGCCAGAGGTTCTTGGCCCTCCAGCAATGGGGGGCGCTGCAGCCAGGGCTGCAGGTTTCCGCGGCTTCCACTGAGGGGCTGGGGAAGGAGGGGGAGCCCTAGTGCAACCCCGCTAACTCCTTCCCAAAGCTATCGCGGAGGAGGCATCCAGAACCACCACATCCACCCATGGAAACACCTGGGGGTGGGGAAGAGTTTCACCTGCGGTGAGGCAGTGCTGTAGTAGCTTTCCCTCCCTCTCCACTGCCTCCTCCCTCTCAAGAAAAAGTTACTTTCATTTTAACCCTCTTTACTGAACGCCTTTAAGATTTATTCTGAGATAGAACCAGGGCTTCACCTTGGTATATGCAATACCCGAGATTGAACTCAGGACCTCATGCTTGAGAGTCCAAAGCGTTTATCCAGTGCGTCACCTCCTGCTGAAATCCTTTAAAACTGTACTTATTCACTGTACCCAAGAATACCATGATTACTGGAATTCTTTCTTGATCATGACTGATCATCCAATGTGACACGGTAACCATGTGCTGAAGTCTTAGGAATGGTGGAGGGCATAATGTGTCTGTGTCTGTCTCTGTCTCCTGAATGAAAGCTTCCCTTTCTCCCCACTAGTAAGTAGGACAGTGATGCTATGCCAAGTGGTATCTTAAAATATTTTCATTGCTGTTCATTATCAAAGTTCCTTCCCAGAGAGAAGGTCCCCCCTTTTTATTTCTTGACTTCCATATTTGGCCCTCTTCCAAACAAAATATTATAAAGCTGATCTCCAATTATCTGAAGTGTAACCGTGTTGTTTTAAAATGGGAAGATTGATCAGCGTGTGGGTATGCTGGGTGCCTTCTCCATATTGCTGTCACAGCTCTGTTTGGTCTGAGACTAAGTTAGTGGTTTTCAAATGTGGTAATTTCCCAAACATGACTCGGGAGCTATTTTAAAAAGACTGAATCTTGCTGTCCACGCACCAAGATTGTGTATAGAGGGGAGGCCCACAAAAATGGCAATTTAAAAGACCTAAGTTTTGAAAATGTATGTTTTGATCATGCCTACGTGTGTAGACACACAAAGGAAAAACAGCTAATTTGAAGGGAACTAAGGCACAATTCAAGAATATCACTGAAGTAGATCTAGAAACTGTAGTCATCAATATGTAGTTCAGTAAGGCCCAAGGAATTTATATAGTATGGCAAGAATGAAAAACATAAGTCACCTTAGCATGAGTACCATTATGAATTCTCTGAGCATCCAGAGAAACAAGAAATCACTTGTCAGTGCTTCATTTAAAAAAAAAAATTACAAAAATTATATTTATTTGTTGCATAGAGACAGTCAGAAATAGAGAGGAGAGGGGGAGACAGGAGAGAGATAGACACCTGCAACACTGCTTCACCACTTGTAAAGCTTTCCACCTGCATGTGGGGACAAGGGGTCCTTGTGCATTGTAACATGTGCTTAACCAGGTGCACCACCACCCAACGCCCAGTTCTTCATTTCTAAAAATATTTGTTTATTTTTATTTATTGGATAGAGACAGAATTTGACAGGGGAGAGGGAGATAGAGAGGGAAAGAGACATAGACACCTGCAGCTCTGCTTCACCATTAGTGAAGCTTTCCCCCTGCAGGTGGAGACCAGGGCCTTGAACCAGGGTCCTTGTGCACTGTAGTGTGTGCACTCAACCAGGTGCATCACGGCCTGGCCCTCTTCATTTTTTTATCAATAAAATAAATGTCAATATTTGACCCATGGATTTCTTGAATGTTCAATGGTACTCAATTGTCAGGAAATTATGAGGATGTGGTTGAGCTTGGCAGGGCTTGACTTGAGGGGACATCCATCCTCTCATCTTATCAGACTTACTATCCACTTAATCATTGTTTTGCCTGAAAGATCCCCACCTATTCCATTCCTTTGATCTATCTTCTTTCTACCCTCAAGACCCTCCGTGCCTGCAGGGTATTATTATTAATCCTACCAGTTTAACCCCTAGCAATAGTTGCTGGGGAGGTCCATACCATTCCTGGCCCATTTTGCCCTTCTCCGCCCTTTCCTACCCATGTATGGTATTATCAAACCACGTCTGTTTTGGTCTTGTCTCTTCTGTGTCCTGAGCTGGAGGAGGGCCCGAGCTGGAAGAGGGCTTGCAGACTAGAAAGCTGATGCCGGCCATT